>NC_140289.1:5502000-5537834 GCF_964030765.1 Micromesistius poutassou
GGGTCTAAATTAAAGAACACAGTGCCGAGTTTGCTAAACATTGCAGCTCCCTAAGGGAGGGTTGGGGGGGGGGGGGGGGGGGTTACCATTATAATGCCCACTCCACTTTTAACATGGCTGCTGTTATCTGTTTTTAAGATACAGTGAGATTGACAGCCGGAGTCTCCTAGATATTGTCTCCCCCCCCCTCCCAGATGGACAGCCGGAGTCTTTTAGATATCGTCCCCCGTACCTCCCCCGCTATCAGAGGATTGTTGTCTCTGCACAGACAGGGAGAGTATTGTGAAAGCTACTGGGACAGCGATATCGCTGATGTACTCAGAAGCCGTTATGTCAGTTACAGTGAGAAATGCTTTGGCTCTCACTCTCACTCTCTCTCACTCTCTTTCTCTCTCTCTCTGTATCTATTTCTCTCTCTACTCTGCTGGATCATCTAGCTTTCCCTGTTGGGAAAATGCCTCTGTGTGCGTGTGTGATTTATTTATGTTCACAAGTAAAGGATATGTGAATAAAATGAATGATAGTAAATAATAATGTAATATTGTGAATATTGTCTCCTCTAATTCATGTAATGTATTCATATGAAGTAGTTAAGTCATTATGCTGATGCCATTATCCAAATTGTCTTACAGGGAATCAAGATATCACTAAGGAGTAGGGGTTAGGGGCATCTTGCTCACGGATGAATACAAGTAGGCTGTGGAAATCAGGGATTTAACCCAGTGCATTTTGCTTGAGATGTAGTCAAAGCCTCCACACTCTCCTGCTCTATTTTACACTCTTCTTTCCCAGTCTCTTCTCGTTCCTTTTCTTCCATTCCAACTTTCTTCTCATCCCTCTTCCTTTCCCGTGATGTTCTCCTCTCCCCTCTTCTCCTCTCCTCCCTCTCCTCTCCACTCCTCTCCTCTCCCCTCTCGTCTCCTCTCTTTTGTCTCCCACCTGACCAACCTCTCCCGGTATAATTCCACCCCCCCAAAAAAAACTCCTCTTCCTCTCTCTCTCTCTCCTCCCCCCATGCCCCTAAAGGGGAGATAACCGCCTTCTGTGGGTAAATTAATCTCCGCAGACAGAGAAAGTGACACCTCAAGGTCTGCCCTGAACCCAAGGAGTAGGCCAACGCTATACTCGCATAAACACACATCCCGAGAACCCAGTGAAGGGCAAAGAAGGAGAACGGATGACATGAAAAGAAATCCTGTTCCTGCACGCCGCCATGTTTGTTTCTAAAGCAGAGAGGTGGAAATGAGAGAGAGCCAGCGAGAGAGACACAATGGTTGTTGGTTCGTGAAGGACAGATAGGAGATTAAAGAGAAATGGGGATTTGTGAGGAGGAATGAGAAAGCAAAAATAAAATGTTAAAGGAAAAAGTGAAGCGAGCAGGAGGGAGACTAATGCTAGGTTTAATAATAGCTAACTTAATCATAACTGATTCCATGCAAATGCGATGGGGTGAGAAGGGTATACTACCTCCACATATGGGAAGGCAAAGTAAAAAAGCAATTATGGCAACTCTCAATTTCATTTCATTAATGATCAAAATCAAATTGTTTGCTCTCATGTTAACCGTGTTAAAATTATAGCATCCTCCCCTTGAAAGAAATGCATTGTGGCGCTCTTCTAAAGTGAAAAATGTTTACAGTGTATTTCTTCCTGCAATTATTTTATCTTTATTTTTGTCCGTGAAGCTTGAAACCCATGTGTGTGTTTCTGGATCTGACAATAGCTTCAATTTTCTCACTGGCAAATTTCAATGTGTTTGAATAACACATCTGATGACACATCTGCATGTCTTAACACCTGCATTACACCACCACCCTGGGAAATGTTCTTACACGCACAAACACTCACACACACACACACACACACACACACACACACACACACACACACACACACACACACACACACACACACAGAACACACACATACACACACCCCATCTGGACTTAAGTTGAGCAATTCCCACCTCATTATAAGCTCTGTCTGCCTACCTCAGGGACTAGATTCTAGACCTCCTCAGCTTTTACCTGAAAGAAGAGAAAAATCGAATAAAACGCACAATAAATGCAACAGTAATGGGATATTCAAATTTGGTGGCTGGGGGGGGGGGGGGTGATGAATACGACCCCATCGTGGAAACATATAATGTCTCCCAGAATTGTTTGGTTGGTTTCGGCTGTTGGCATCGTGGAATTGAGAGAACTAAATGAGGGGAGATTGAATACTGCGGAACAGAATCACAACCCCTGGTCATGTCGGACAGCTGGGGAAATGATTCATTCAGATGCTGTGCAATTGTCGGGGCGCGTCGTTGTTGGTGTGTCTGCATGTGTTTTCGGGTGAGTGTGTGAATGTAAATGATTGCATAAAGTACGCGCTGTGGTGGTCGTGTTTTGTAACCCAGGGAAATATAATTAATAAAATGGTTTGGGTTCTTTATGGAAAGCTGCAATGCACACGTCGAAAATGCTCAGGCCAGATCACGTCTCGCCTGCTCACTCGCCCCATCGCTGCATTGTTCTGTCGCTGAATTCCCGCTATTATGTTGTCTTGCCACAGTGAAATAATTGCATTGCGCAGAATAATGACTTTGGTGTGTGTGCGGGGAGATCAGGTGTGTAACATGTTTTTCTAGATCAGTAAGTCGCCGCAGAGAAAGCACAATAGTGGCTCCCTCCGAGGAAATAACCATAGTTTGTATGTTTGATAAATGGCCTCTTGCTTTCACCGTCCTCCCTGCGTCTGTTGCTCTGATGGTTAATGAAGGCAATGGGGGAGATGGAAGCCCACAATCTATCTATCTCTCCTCCTCGGTTCCTCTCTTCTCCTCACCTCCTATATATACTCTGTGCTCCTCTCCCTCTCTGCCTGCCTCTCCTATCTCCTATCCCCTTTCCTCATCTTCTCCTCCACCTCTATCTTCTCTCCTCCTCTGCCATCTTCTCCTCTCTTTTGTTCTCACCTCTCCTCATGTCATCCTCTCTCTCCACTTTTTTGATCTGCTGCTTTCCTCAACTCTCTCCTCCATGCCTCTCCTCCTCTCCTCTCTATCTCCACTTAACACTCCTCTCCTCCCCACTCTGTTTCTCCCCCCCCCCCCCCCCCCCCCGTCTCCTCAACACTCGACAGAGGCGTCTCAGTCTTCATTTCCGACCACCACCCCCCATCCCCTATGTAACCTCATAATCATCCCCATCCTGTCTCATCGCCCACCCCATCCCCCGCTGTGGTCTCTCTTGTCATGTCCGTCCATCCGTCCGTCCGCCCATCCCCTCGGATCAGATCCAGTCCATGTGGTGGGTTCATCAGCCACCACCACCACCACAGAGTCACACAAGCTGGCCAGCGCCACCGCCCTGCTCCTGATGAAATGCTACACTGACGGAAAACCAGAGGTTTTTTAACCGCTGTCGGATTTAGTTAATTAAAAGATGAGATGGATGGATGAGTGAAAGCAACAAGGACAAAGCGGACATTTCCTCTTGGTGTGTGTGTGTGTGTGTGTGTCTCTTCTCCTCACATTAAGTGTCTGTCCCTCTCTCTATATCGTATCTCCAGAAAGGCACACATTGGGGTGAGGGCAAATGAAGAGAAAGCTGAGTGAAAGAAACATATTGAAAGAGAGAGAGAGTGAAAAAGATACAAAGTGACAGAGAGAGACACGTTGAGAGAGAGAGAGTGTGGGAGATCTTGAAGAGAGAGACACAGAGAGAAGGGAGAGAGAGAGAGAAAGGAAAAGAGAGGGAAAGAAAGAAATAAAGAAGGGCGAGATAGAGAGAGATTAAAATGAAGAGAAGGAGGGAGAAGGAGGGGATGAGATGGAAAAATAAAAAAAGTGAGAAAAAAGAAAGGGTGAGACAGAGAGAGAGAAAGAGACAGAAAAAGAGAGGGAGGGTGAAAAAGGACAAGGAGAAATAATGAAACACAGCGTATAAAAGCTCCTACGGCCTGCAGTGCTCGTCCATCTGAGAAATTGACAAGTCCCCAAAGCTGGTCGCGGCAGCAGGCTACTACTGTTTGGGGGGGGGGGGGGGATGCCACGTCCTCTGGCTTTGCTAGCTAGCTTCAGGGATTTAGAAAGAAGGAGAAGAACAGATCCCGAAAATATTAATTTATATATTGCAGCAATAAATTCTAGTCCAGTCGACCTCCAAAGTCTCATCTAGTTCCTGGTGCGCTAGGTAACCAGTGCACCGAGAACTAGATGACCTCAACTGGTTATTTTTAATGGCCAACTGTTTTGTTTTTTGCTGCGTCATTCCCCGAACAGGCTTCAGGGGACGCAAAAAAAACAACAACAACTCTGTTTCTTTGGATCACCGATAGAGAAGTTCGGCCATGCCGTTTATTTTTAGAGGCCGTCCCTCCGGGATGTGACCGGCCATTTTATGGTCTTGTGTCTCTTCTGTGTCTTGTCCCACTGCTTTTATGTCTTCTATTTATTTTCATTTCTCTTCATCCTCTTCCATCTCTCCTCTTGTCCAGAGACCATGTATGTGGTCACCACGGTAATGACTAGCTAGAACGACGATTTAATAGCCACTACTGACTACTAAACTGGTCACCAACGATGGGCGCCAACCCCAAACAGAACCTTATATTTATTTTCATAATACATTATCTTCGTGTGCTATTATGCCGTGACACCCACATTTCCTGTCTGTCTGTGATCAACCAAATCTTGTTGATGAAATCAAAAAAATGTTTTTATTGTGACTATCTCGGAATACTGGGTTAGATGTCCCAGTGTCGACCACCGACCTATAGACCTATATGCCTCCTTCAGCAAGTGACCCCACCCCCTACCTGCTCTTTAATGACACGTACATGCATGGACTGCATGCAAGTGGATTTGGATGAATGCATTTGTTAAATGATCAAATAGTAAACAGATACAACCAATGTTGGCACATTTATACTTGTAGTCATATTTATTTTTTAATGCACAAGTCACCTACAAACGGACAGTTACATGTATATAGTATGTTTATCTTATTCAAATAGTTTTTTATTATATTTTATTTCAAATTGGTAAATTTATTTGTATATATACTTTATTTGTATTCGCACTCTCTTTTCCCACTGTACTGCTGGTCACTTGTGCTGGTCACTTTCTCCTAAGGGGGATTAATAAAGGACTATCTATCTATCTATCTATCTAGGCTACAATCACAATACAAAGCTGGGAAACAAAGAAAAATAAATCACACTTTGAACTTTAACACGGCGAGTATTTGTCTCGAACCACGATCATCCGTGTGCCGAGCGTGACGCGGTGAAGGCATCATGGATTGACCCCGCGCATGATCCATTAAGCCTGTTCAATATGTTGCCCATGCTCAAAACCCACTTACCACCTCACAGTCCCCGTCAGATATACTTTTTAACATCCTGATAAATCGCTCTCTTCTGTGCCCAATCTAAGCACGGCGTGTGGCAGCTTGTGGAAGGAGAAAAAAAAAAACAGACTGCCGGATAATCCCTGGCTGTTCATTGGTCGCTGGCCTGTTTTCCCATTGTATAAGGTGGAGGATGATGTAATGGTGCCCGGGGTGCATGCGTTGATAAAACCACAACCAGGACATGGTGTCTGGATGTTGAGTGGTTTAACGTTGCTTGGAAATCCACTTAGGAGGGAATTTGGTTGATAAAAACACACTGTGACAAATTGTAAACGATAACAATGATGTTCTTTTTTTTTATCTGTTTATTTTAAGGTATACACTGTTTCAATATTAGCAGAACAATAAAGGATCTTGTTTTCAGCAATAAATAACTAAATAAATGCACAGATAATTAAAACATTAATAAATAAAGGTTTAAAGATGTTGACTTTATTAGTACCAATTTTGTCTGTGCCGTGTGTGTGTGTGTGTGTGTGTGTGTGCGCGCACAGAATATTGTCCACGGCCGAACACCTCCTCTGTTAACTGACGGCATTTCCCACCCCCTATGGGCAGCCTAGTTATGAATTATGAAAACGCAGAAGAAACACACAGAAACAAAACAACACATAATCATCCACACAATTGTGTTGCACATGTGATTGGAGATGAAGGAAACAGACTCATTTACAAAATCCGTCCCAAATTGATTTGTTGATCTTTGGTTTAAATAGCTTTATCCATAGCCATCCTTTCATTTACTTTCACTGCTAGTTATGCACAGTGGTACAAAATAAAAAAGAAACCAAAACAGTCTCTCTCTCTCTCTCTCTCTCTCTCTCTCTCTCTCTCTCTCTCTCTCTCTCTCTCTCTCTCTCTCTCTCTCTCTCTCTCTCTCTCTCTCTCTCTCTCTCTCTCTCTCTCTCTCTCTCTCTCTCTCATGCATGCACAACACACACACACTCAAGCACACACATGCAGGGTGAAAGAGCTCTTCCATGAAGCAATCACCTGCATTGTTTGCTGGTGCTTCAAACCCATTATTAGCCTACAGCTATAATCAGCACCGCTGTCTTCGCTCTTTTCGCGGCTAACGTTTCATTTCCCTTCCCGTCGTGTGAGGTGAAGTTCAACCATCTGTTCCTCAATTTGCCACAGCCACCAAAACCCTTTGAAAAACACTTGGATGTACACAGCCAGCAAAAACAGGCTTTTCTGGCTTGTATTGGCCCACTTTAAAATGCTATACATTAGCAGGGGTTAGGGTATCTTGATTAAGACACAAACCCTGTGTGTGTGTATTTGTGTGTGTACGTGCATGGGTGCGTGCATGCATGTGCGTGCGTGTGTGGTTGAGGAGTGAGAGAGAGACAGTATAGCAACAGTGTTCTGACCCGGTATAACGACCCTCAGCTGCAAGTAATCTGTTCTGTTACACAGCACAGCGTTCAAAGCGCATTTGTATATGGGGAATCTAAAGGGTGAGGTTACGAGAGCGCCTTGACATAGACAGGATGTGTTTTCCTTGACAACAACACGTTTAAAAAATGTCGCGACTGGATTTACTTCTTTCATGCCAGGTGTTCCTATCAATTGAAACACATCAGAGATATGGTTGTTTGGAAGGTGTTTTTGGTTTTTTTGGTCTATTTAAATGATGACACTTTCTGGAAAAACAGCTTGCAAGCAGGGTTTATTCAGAATGTGAGAAGACTATAAAAGATTGTAATGTTCTTCCAGTTAAATCCCCTAGTGAATACACACATTATTGTATACGTCTATTGTATAGACATGTATCCTCTCGACCTTGAGAGATTACTTTTTTCTTCATTTAATGTACTGCTTTAAAACAGAGTGTAGTGCAACCACAATATATTATTTACACAATGTATTATTTAAAGATGAATCCACATCTTGACACATATATATACATATACATATATATATATATATATATATATTTAGTTACATGAACATGCTCTTTGTTATTGGACAATTTGAGCTAGCGCATTTTCAATACACCAACACACACTCATACACACATCGATGCACACACAATGTTGTCCCTAGGTTTTGTCAAAACACGGTGAAAGCATCACATTTACTTGGCTCTGCCTTTGTCATATGTTCTCTGTTTGGGCCGTCGTGTCCTTGTCTGTCACTCTGGGTTTTCAGAGGTGCAGATTGGTTCTCATCCAGACGAGTCCCCAATGTAAACGCCTGGAGACCCTGGGATCAATACACGGCGCCGTCACTTAGCAGATGTGTCTGCATGAGGAGCGTGTGTGTGTGTGTGTGTGTGTGTGTATGTGTGTGGGTGTGTGTCTGACTCTTGGTATCAATGTGTGTTGATGTGTTTGTACATCTCTGTGTCTGTATGTGTGTGTGAGTGTGTGTGCGTGCCCTCTACTTTGTGTTTCTTTGTGTCACTTGCTTTGTGTTTGTATCTGTGTGTGTGTGTATGTGTGTGTGTGTGTGTGTGCGCATGTTTCACTTGTTTTGTGTGTGTGTGTGTGTGTGTGCCTGTGTGTGCCTGACATTTTGAGAATGAAACATGCAGAGAAAGAGGCAAGAAAAGCTGTGTGATTTAAAACGGAGCAGAGCTACAGCGAGTCAAGGTTTCACTGACCTGCAGGGGACCGCCTTCTCTCCCCATCAACAGCTTGTCCAGACAATGAACTCCACAGCAGGCCCCTGTAACAGGAGCTCTGGTAAAAACACGTTCTCATTCAACAAAAGGGGTCTGTGTGAAAATAAAAAAAGACCTTGGTGAGATGACTTCTGCAATACTTCCACCTATGATTGATCATTTTTCCATACCCCGTTGCCTTAAAATGAATCATAAGTTCCACACAGGTATGGATGTGAACAATCAAAACATATAACAATTTTATTGGAGTTGAAAAAATATAAAATAAAAGTCTTAATCTAAAAAAAAAAAAAAGCATAATCTAGTGCAGAGTCGCCATAGTAAATTGGATCTATGTTCGGTGGAATTCCTGTTGCATTTTTTAGTGAACAACAGAACTAGTACCAGAAAACCGATATTTCAGTCAGCACGATGCATTCTACACTCAACAGAGAGCGATCTAGTACAGCTTGTTTCATCCGCCGCAGTGTTAACCAGGCTCCAGAAACACACATCTAACATGCCATTACGTAGTGTCACATCGTAATGCAAGTGACTCCTCGGAGGTCTCTCACCTTCCTGCTCGGCATGCTTCACACACTCTCAAATAACGGTGCAGTTCCGACCCCAGGGCCTTTTTCCTCTTCGTAGCGGTGGTGTCAAAACAGGTATTTCACAGATGGTCTGCCTTTTAATACATCTCTCTCCCCCATCCTCCCCCCCTCCCTTCCCCAAGAGCCTTTCAGTGTATGTTGATGGTCTCTCTCTCTCTCTCTCCTCTCTCTCTCTCTCTCTCTCTCTCTCGCTCTCTCTCTCTCTCTGGTTGTCCAAGTTTACCGTCATAGGGTTGTGTTATGATCCGTATACATTCTCTGACATGCAGTGATTGTTATGTGTGTGTGTGTGTGTGTGTGTGTGTGTGTGTGTAACCCTTAAGCCCTTGTGAGCTTTGATGTATAGTAACACACATTCGTGTGTGTGAGTGCGTGAGACTGGGTCCTTGTACCGTGTCTCTTTTCATCCGCTGAGAGAGAGAGAGAGAGAGAGAGAGAGAGAGAGAGAGAGAGAGAGAGCGCATAATGGCGTTATGATGCCGTTATGAACATTCCCCTTGTTGAGTGGTGCCGTGCAAAGGGCCCTTACCATAAACAGGAAATCGCTTTCTGTGCAGTTTCCCCCCATTAAGGACAACTGGAAAGCCTTGCCTCCAGAGTACTAGTCGGCTAGTAATGGACGATGCTTGCGTTGTCCTTACGAGCTCAGTCCTGTTCGTATACGTGTGGCTCAATTTGCAAGCGGTGGCCTATTACTGCGGTTCAGTGTTATGTGGGATTTGACTTGGGCTGTTTTTATGTGGTTATGTTACTACGTTATGACAAAGGTAGATGTGAATATATAGATTATATATCAATGCATACTAAACACACACTGCCTTTATGGGATGTTTTTGTTTAAGATTGGATTCATGGGAGTAGACAGAAAAACATTGCGATATTTGCATTTGTGTTCTCCTCGGCTGCTTCGATTTCCTCTAATGTCTGTTCTCACCCCTCTGCTCTCCTCTCCACTCTCCCATCTCCTCCTCCCCTCCTTTCTCCTCCACTCCCCTATCTCCTCCTCCCCTCCTTTCTCCCAACTCCCTTCTCCTCTTTCTGGTCTCCCTCTTTCCTACCCATTCTCGTCTCTTCTCCTCCTCTCTTGTCCTCTCAACAACTCCTCTCTCTCCCATCTCCTCCTCCCCCTTCCTTTCTCCTCCACTCTCCAATCTCCTTTCTCCTCTTTCTGGTCTCCTTTCCTACCCATTCTCGTCTCTTCTCCTCCTCTCTTGTCCTCTCAACAACTCCTCTCTCTCCCATCTCCTCCTCCCCCTTCCTTTCTCCTCCACTCTCCAATCTCCTTTCTCCTCTTTCTGGTCTCCTTTCCTACCCATTCTTGTCTATTCTCCTCTTCCTCTCTTGTCCTCTCAACATCTCCTCTCTCCCCTTTCTCCTCCTCCCCACACGCCTCCCTCCCAGAGGCCTCGGTGCTGTCCTACGACGGCAGCATGTACATGAAGGTGGTGATGCCCAGCACCATGCACACGGAGGCCGAAGACGTGTCCCTGCGCTTCACGTCCCAGCGGGCGTTCGGCCTGCTCATGGCCGCCACGTCGCGCGACTCGGCCGACACCCTCCGCCTGGAGCTGGACAGTGGCCGGGTCAAACTCACCGTCAACTTAGGTAACGTATGAGTTCAGAAAGAGCCCCCCGCCGTCGCCACCGTTGCCGTCATTGCCCCCTGCTGGCCGGCCGGCTGAACTTCATCTTGGCAGTTGGTGATTTTTAAAAGTTGTGTTGTTGTTTTTTTTGCCTGTTTATTGTTAGATGTTTTATCGTTTTTGTTAGTGTGTGTTTACATTTAGTTTGTTTTCCCGTTTATCGAGTTTGATGTTTCGTGATGACGTATCCCGGAGCTATGCTAAAAACTTGTTTTTTTTTTTCTTTCTTCATCATGGGTTTGGAAGTTTGCCTTTGTAGTTGCATGTATATATTAGTTTGGATTTGCCTGGAGCGTACTGTGTTCTGCTTTGATGCTAGCTATCTCCATCGAGTAATTCACTGTGTCCATACGAGTCTTAACATCTGATTACAACATCCATTCTACCACCATGTGTTTTCTATCTAAACATACTGTATATGCCACGAAATGTTTTTCAACTCCATGCAAGACACACTATTTTTACACGTTTCAATTAACAGGAAAAAATGCCAATTCTGGACAAACATCAGATCAGTCACATCATAATCGTTTTACTAGTCTCGATCTCATTGTGTCTCTTGTGAGTTATTTTTTCTCAACTCTTTCTTTGTTTTTTGTTTTTATTCCTCACAGTAGCAGGTTACACCAGGGTTTCTCTATAGTCTTGCGAATCACCCCGTCCCCCCGTCCCCCCCCCCGATCCCCATACCTTGTTTTTAAGATGGCACTCACCCCTTCAACGGCCCAGAGCCTGCGGCCCACATGGCGAACAGCCCGGAACCCCCTGCGAGACCCCCAGCACTCCCTACAGGGACCCCCCCTGTCCCCAATGCACACTTCCTGTAGAGAGAGCAAGGCGTAGGAAGAGCGATAGGCGTAGGAGGATGGAGACAGATATGAGTGGGGTGGATCATCGTAGGCCATTGTCATCTTTAGACAGATTTTCATAAAGGAGCGAGCCTGGTCCTCACACATAGGAATGCAAGAGAATCTACTCACACACTCAATCACAAACACTCACTTACTCACACCTACAACATAATACTCCAATACCCAATACCCAAATTTGTAGTAACCACACAAAAAACAATTAAATACCAGACTGTTGTTTTCAGAGAGCAATGGCCGTTACACACAGGGAACCGGAGATAGGATATCGACCGAGAAGGAACAGATGGTAATAGATGGACAGTTAGGGGTTATCTCAGAGAGAGAGTGTGAGTCCGTCTGTACGGTGCTGGGTGCTGTCTGGCTCCGGGCTGTTTGTTTCCACTCTCCTGTCGTGGTTGATGGTACATGAAGGGACATGGTCACGTGGATCCCAACACTGTGAACTCTCTTTGCCTTCTTGACGCAAAACACAGCCATTCAAATTAATCAGAGATTTGACATTATCTCAATTTCAATGTGTTTGGCAAACAAAGCCAAAGATGTTTAGCCTTTAAACAAGAAGGAGGCAATCATTGAGGCAACGGTCTGCACATAAGCTGACCGTTCTCTTTGTACACTGGGAGGGTTGGGAGATCGACGTGGCCATTTTTATTTCCAAGCGACCATTTTTTTTAATGTATCAGGTTAAATTTCCCTTTGGACAAAGTCTGCCGAAAACACATTCAATAAGAATATACAAATTCCAAATTGTAAAGTAGTCAATTGGTTCAATAACTTAACTGGCAGAATATCGATAATTAGCCGATGAATTGACTCTAGAGAAAGGCCAATCAGACGATCAGTATTGCCTCAACCTGACATAAAACAACAACAATAACGACAGCAAATCAACCATAACCTGCATGGGTAAAAAATAAAAAAGATGGTCGTCGTGGTCATGTGACCATCCCCGGGAAGGTGACGTTACTTTGTACTCTAATGGAAGTCTGCAGCGATAACCTTGAAGGATGCGATTTCATCTGTCACCTTGTTCTCGCCCTCCCCTCCCCCATCTAGACTGTGTGAGGATAAACTGTAACTCCAGTAAGTCACCACTCCGCTTCCGGAGCATTCTACCTTCAAATCTGATGTTTCTTTAATTAATAGAGTTGCACGTGCTATGTGTGTGTGTGTGTGTGTGTGTGTGTGTGTGTGTGTGTGTGTGTGTGTGTGTGTGTGTGTGTGTGTGTGTGTGTGTGTGTGTGTGTGTGTGTGTGTGTGTGTGTGTGTGTGTGTGACTGCTGGAGCTCCGATAAGAGGATTGTGCCAGATAAGAAAATGATAATAATAAATTGCTGTTGACATCAAAGTAAATTAAGCTATTACTGCTGGATTCATGTTTTAGTTGCATTTTTCTAATTAACTCAGCCGACTACTTTGTCGGTGCCCAGTATTTCTGATTTGTATCTATGGTTAGTATTATTTAGTGTGTTACTCTCTATAATCCACTAACAGCAAAATAATAATTTGTGCAACTTCTTTTGTAGTTTTCCAGGATATATCTTTGTTGCTTAACATGTTCATCATGTGATATTTATGTATTTGCTCAAGTGATATGCTTGCTATTACTTATATTGTGGTCTCACACACATCTCCCTTCAACACACACAAGCACACACATACAAATTTAAAACTCTGTGTGTGTGTGTGTGTGTGTGTGTGTGTGTGTGTGTGTGTGTGTGTGTGTGTGTGTGTGTGTGTGTGTTATGGCTCATTAAATCTGAGTAACAGATCTTACACGGTTAATTATGCTGATGATGATGATGATAATTAATGAGACTGATTAATCATCAAAAAGGTAATCTCCAATGAAAAATACATACTTTTTGAGACACACACACACACACACACACACACACACAAATAGTCTACACAGAAATATGGTTATTTTTACCAATGACAAATATTAAACATGAAAAAATAATTGCCTTCTAAAGGGATTAAATCACCAGAACTACTTGTGTATAATTGCATAATAATTTACATAATCAATCCCTTAGATAAGAACGTCAGAGACAAATTAGTTCGGACAGCTCATTTTTTCGGTAATAAGTAGTCATCTGACGTGTGATTTAATTTCACTGATCAAAGATTGCATCTAGGCCAGATGTTTTTAAGGTCACGTTAAACAGCAAGAAGCCAAACTAGCCGTACGGCTATTTTTCAATCTTTAGCAATGGCTCCATCTGGCGGTTATCGTTTGAAACACAAAGGGCACGACACAGGCCGACCTATGTTCCTGGTGAGTCGTCGTATGAGTAACAGCAAACATATCACTTGCAAACATATGTTTTACATTTTTCCTCTGTTGTGAAACCCAAGCCAAGTCTTTGTTTGAAAAGTAAAAAAAATAGACCAAAAAATAACAATCGCAAACGCACCTAGCTGCCTAGCAGCTAGGTGCAAACACGGCTACAAAGAGAATATGCATATGCCAAGCAGCTACTCGTCAAATATTTAAGCATTTTCAAATCCATTGCCACTCTTTAATAGTCAATGTGAAAATAGCCCAAATGGATCAAACAACAAAGACTTGGTTTGCGCTGTGACTCCCCCCCCTTCCCTCGACTAACGCGCCTTAATCTTCAGGCAAGGGTCCGGAGGTGATCTACGCCGGACAGAAGCTCAACGACAACGAGTGGCACGCGGTCAGAGTGGTGCGCCGTGGAAAGAACTTCAAGCTCACTGTGGACGAGGACGTGGCTGAAGGTATTTCTGTCGACAAAGGGAGGAATATGAACCCAATTTACAGCTGCCGTGCCGAAATTATTCATGGGAAAATGATGTTGGAGACTTAACTTGACTCAAAGATTGGTTGGTTTAGTCTTATTTTTTTTTAATGATTTGTATTAAACTGTAAACAAACACACTCAATTCATTTTTTTGAGTAAATTTTGAGAAATTTTGCCGTGAGAAATTGGATGTGTGGCGTGTGTAAACAGGCAAAAGCACGGTGAAACACCCCGCCCGCCCGCCCGCGGATCCTGTTATAATGCAATGTCCCCAATTAATGTAATGTAATTGGCCTGCGACTTTGTCCAAGATTTAAATTTTGGCCCACTGTATATTTGAATTTGACAACCCTGGTATAACATGAAGTCTGATTATTAAGCCATGAATCTACTTGTGGCTTTTATTAAAGTGAGGGTGATCACTGAAGGAGAACAGACAGTTGACAGTTGACATTACTTGTTTTTTCACCCCGAAATCTGGCAACACAATCTTTGAGGACTTCTTCACTGACATGTGACCTACATAGCCTATTATTTATTGACCCAAACAAAAAAGTGAAAATGATCACATGACGTTGATTGGCAGCTCTGTTGAGTTGCTGTGTTTTTAAACGCGCCTCGCTCTCTCAGGTCAGATGGCGGGCGACCACACCCGCCTGGAGTTCCACAACGTGGAGACGGGCATCCTGACGGAGAAACGCTTCGTCTCCTCCTCCCCCTCCTCCTTCATTGGCCATCTGCAGGTAGGCCTACTCCTCATTCATCTACTCATCCTCCATTCACTCATCCATGTGAGTGGTGAGAGTGAATGGTGAGTGACTCCCAGGCAAAAGGCAACTTTTGCCTGGGAGTCCTAAACAACTTCTGTTGAAGAAGTTGAATCCTAAACAACTTCTTCGTAAAGCTTTTCCCGGTGACATTAATTGCATGTGTTGTTATATGATCTCTGAAATATGTGCCATTGAGATGGATCCGACTTCTGTGTCAAATCCGATTTCTAATTCAATATTCATGAATCATCAATCTCTCTCTCTCTCTCTCTCTCTCTCTCTCTCTCTCTCTCTCTCTCTCTCTCTCCCCCTCTCCCAGGGCCTGAAGTTCAACGGCATGCAGTACATCGACATGTGCAAGAACGGCGACATCGACTTCTGCGAGCTCAACGCCCGCTTCGGCATGCGCTCCATCATCGCCGACCCCGTGACCTTCAGGAGCAAGGGCAGCTACCTGGGCCTGGCCACGCTGCAGGCCTACACCACCATGCACCTCTTCTTCCAGTTCAAGACCACCTCCTCCGACGGCTTCATCCTGTTCAACAGCGGCGACGGGAACGACTTCATCGCCGTGGAGCTGGTCAAAGGGTGAGCGTAGGGGATGGAGGGGGTGCTGGAATACGTGTGAATTGATGTCGCAATGTGTGAGATTATGACCCTCTCGGTGAGGAGGTGCTAATCTTTGAGAATTCGCGAAAAGGAAATGACATTGGTGTGTGTCCTCTCTGACTGGCTGTTGAACTGTGTTTCATGGGAATCTTGGGGAATCTTGACTAATGAATATATCCACACCTGGTGGTATAATAGCTCACCTTTAAACAGTCAATAATCAGCCCAGTAGCCACTGACTCAGCGGCCTGGTGCTGGCTTCCTGACCCACAGTTTGTATGAACGCTGTCCTGGACCCCTGTCCTGTCCTCTGTTTCCCCCCAGGTTCATCCATTATGTGTTTGACCTGGGGAACGGGCCCAGCCTGCTGAAGGGGAACAGTGATAACCAGCTGAACGACAACCAGTGGCACAACGTGGTGATCACACGGGACTCCACCAACACGCACACCCTCAAGGTGGACTCCAAGTCGGTCACCCAGAACGTCAACGGAGCCAAGAACCTGGACCTCAAAGGTACAGTCTTGACTAGCTATTTTGGGTTAATTAGGATGTACTTTTCGAAGTGTCTGGTAAACGACATTTGCACCTCAACGATAAACAACGTAGCTATTAAAGATCCCTGGCATGGCATGCTATTTTATGGATGCTTTAATATAGGTGTTAGTGGGCCCCTAATAGAGTACTTGAAGACTTGAAGACGTGCCACTATGAGCCAGTCCCACAATGAGCTCTCCACAAATATGCCATTTTCAGAGGTGGGTCAAGGTGGAGGGTGGGGGTGTGGCCCTGAGCAGCTTGTGGCCACGGTACCATGCGCTAGTGTTTACAGTGGAACACTGAACACTCCGGGTGCTCCGGCGGGAGTCCTGGAGCTCTATATCTAAATAATATCATATTATATTTAGACATCTATATAATATAATATATATGGTCAAAAGCTGTTTGTGCCTCCGGATGATATTATGAATCTCAAACGACTGCGTCTGGTTCTCAGACGCCTCTGGTTCTTCCACTTCCATGTCAATATTAAGTACAGACTGAACCACGAAATGAAGGAGAAAGGGATTGTTGCCCGGGGTTGTCTCCCGCTGGAGTGGTAGCGAGCAGCGGGCAGCAGGGCTCCGGCGGGAGATAACAATGAACAATTGCGTTACAGTGTGTGTATTCACACACACACATGTGGCGCTCGCACGGTCCTAGCTCATTGTTTCATTGGCGGGCCAAATTCTCTGGGCGGGCCAAGCAGAGAAAGGGGAGGTAACCTGGCCCCATATGACAACATATGGGGCCAGATCCCAAATCTGCGCGTTTGAGCGTTCATTTTTTCAAAGGCGGAGCAAGAAACCTACTGCTCGTTTTACACCTAACAGCAATTTTTAGCTACTGGGGGACCATAGGCAGGCTAGGGGAACTCATATTAATGTTAGAAAACCTCATAAAGTGAAAATCTCATGCCATGGGACCTTTAAGCATAAGCGTAATTAGCGTAATTCTTTTTTCTCACTTCATTGCAGTGATGAGATGCCTCATTTAATGCTAGCCATACCACAGAAAAAGTACTATTGAAACTGCTCAGCAGCATAGCAGTGCATCAGTGGCACCCCCTTGTGGATGTAAACAGTAGTATCTGGGCAGCATTGTCATCAAGTTGAGGCAAAGCTGCCCTGTTTGCATCTTAACTTCTATACCTAATCTATCACTCTGCATATATTTTCGATAAGATTAATGACATTTAATGTTATCAGCTCACCAGAAAGTAGTTTGGATGAATATACAATTATTAAATGAAGAATTTAGAAATTCAGATTTTAGGTAACTTCACGTAAAGGCCTACGTTAATTTAAAAAGTATTTCTTCTTTCCATTTAGTAAGTTAACCTGCAATGAAATCAATATCTAAATCATGTTGATCATAATGTATTTCATACCAATAAAATGAATAATGTTCAATCAACCATTTCATCCCTGCCTCCTCCCTCCTCTCCTCCGCCCCTCCCTGCCTCCTCCCTCCTCTCCTCCGCCCCTCCCTGCCTCCTCCCTCCTCTCCTCCGCCCCTCCCTGCCTCCTCCCTCCTCTCCTCCGCCCCTCCCTGCCTCCTCCCTCCTCTCCTCCGCCCCTCCCTGCCTCCAGGTGACCTGTTCATCGGGGGCCTGGGCCCCAACATGTACCAGAGTCTCCCCAAGCTGGTGGTCTCCCGCGAGGGCTTCCAGGGCTGCCTGGCCTCGGTGGACCTCAACGGGCGCCTGCCTGACCTCATCAACGACGCCCTGTTCCGCAGCGGGCAGGTGGAGCGCGGGTGCGAAGGTACGGGTGACCCCTGACCTCTCACCTTTGACCCCATCTAGAGAAGTGACAGAGGCTGTTGGGTCTATGATGGCAGTTAGTCACAGTGTCATGTTGCCGTCTGTGTTCATATTGAGTTGAAGCATTAAAGGAATGGAATTTCCCTGTTGTAAAATTTTATTTCCACTACAGGATAAAGTGGTGTTTAATCTTCCAAATGCTTCAAATTACATATTATCGACACCAAGAAAGTGAGGACGGCTTATTAATTAAAGCTTTCTGCAGATATTTTTAAAATTCCTCTACTTAGGTGAATCTATATTATATAATCTATCATAGATTTGCTATCTCATATATATATTATATATATATTTTGAGAACATTATTTTGAAATCCTAATGTGACCTCATGCATGTCCCTGCAGTTACCTTTTACAACCTCTAGAGGGCAGTATTAGATTAACAATACTATTTTGGCTTATTATGAAAAAAACACATTATCCCGGGCTTGCAACCTTATTTTCCGACCACTTGTTTCTTCTTGAATTCAAACTAACATATTAACCACCTTTTAAATTTTCCTTTTCCCACTAAAACCTTTGGTGGCAGCTCACCCACAAATGGTCCCTCACTAACCGTTTCTCTTGTTTTTGTTTTGTCTACCTTGTCCTGTTTCGTTGTGTCGTGTTGTTTACGCCCTAACAAAGTTGGTTTCACCAAAGCTGACCTGCAAGGTAGAGGGTTTGACCCGTGGCTCTCTAAAAGGCCTGCCTGTCTGAAAGACTGCTGTGTGCAATGCATTGTGGGTTGTCACCATGGCGATATCACCCCCCAAATCAGATTGGGACGATACAGGGACTTATGTCGGCAAATATAAACACATATCTAAAGATATACTGTATAGGCATATAAACAAATCTTAATATGCATCGATGTGTATGTAGACATATATAAGGAAATATGGACAAAATAGAGACAAATAGAGACATCAAGCAACAAACATGAACAACATTGACGGACGTACGGCAGCATCGTGTGTGTGTAGAGTTCAGCTGCTCATACATAAGCATGCAGTCTCGCCGGCTGTGTGCCAGGACCAGCCTAGTCCAGACTGCATTAAAGGAATAGCAGTCGACCCCACTCTCACCTCCTCAGGAGAGAGTGAGACACAGAGAATGAAGGGCAGGGGGGAGGCTGCTTAAGTATAATGTGCACATTTGTGCACATTTTGACACACAGTGGCACACACATTCTCACACACACACACACACACACACACACACACACATTCATGCACACACACATTCACACATGTGTGCACGCAAACACACTCTCACACATGCCAGTACACTTTGACATGCACACTCACACACACATGCACGCACACTCGGACAAACAGTCACAGAGAGACACACATCCCAACTCACATGCCCTCTCACTCTTTACACACACATAAATAAATAATATAATGCATATATGTAGGATATATATGATATACTATACCGTGCATATTATAAGGTATCCTATTTCATTACAGCCTGAAATAAATACATTAAGTACATCTCCTCCAGTGCTATAACGTAATATCCTACAATATCCAACAAAAAGACGAGAAGAATAGGTAAACCAAGTCAAATAGTACATTTAAACTAGGTTGGACTATTAGCAACTCCATCTTATAATGTTTCTTATGTCTTGAGTTGCGGCCACAAGTCACTCTATATAAGCGAACTTTTGGACTGTATTGCTTTGGTCAAAAACTCTCTGTGTACTCTTAAATGAACTTCATATGATTTTAAGACAATTTAGAGTCCTGGAGGGGCTTTTAAGGACAATATTTTTCTGTGGTTTATTTCAACGCTACTGACCTCGGGGTGTTTTAGGGGCTCTGTTTCGTGCTGACAGACAAAACCATCCGCATACGATAAGGCTGCTGATTCCCTTCCGGAATTTTCCGCATTCTTCTATAACTGAAATCTTGATATGTACCATCTTGTCGTTTCAGCTGATGGGAATAAATCCCTCGTACCCTATTCGTATTACCACGACACACACACACACACACACACACACACACACACACACACACACACACTCATTTTATTCTAAGTACCTTATGATAATTTCACTCAAGTGGGTGGCCATTCTCTCACTGTCTGAATAGCAACATATTATGCTAGTGATAAGCGATTATAATATCGTGTCGGTGGTGTTAATTTTTCTAACGATTTCAAGCAAATGTTAATAATCTTTTCACCTCTTGAATATTGCAGGGGCGTTAAGTGCAAATGAAGTACAAAAATCACCCTAATTGAATGTATTCTCAAGGTCCTCTAATTAAATTAAACAAATTATTATTTTTAATAGGCTACGTTGAAACACAGAACAGAATGAAAAGAAAAACAATCACACACAACTTTTATAAATCATAAAACTGGATGCTGGATTTTTGAAGAAGTTACATAGAAAGGGACATAAAAAACACGAGTTTATATAAAACAAAAGTTGCCTAAGACAGGAGTTTTGTGTGTTGGGTTGCAAACATGTGGGAGTAAAGTATGCCGTTAGGGATAAGACTGACTCTAATGTAAGCGCATGAGAATAGACGAGGCTATTGTTATCACATCACAGCTGCTGTTAAGATGATATAAGAATACACACTCTCTCTCTCTCCCACTCTCACTGCTCTGTCCCTCTCTCTTTAATAAAGATTATACATTTAGGTTTTTTTTGTTTGTTTTGTTTTTTTCCAGAGAGCACCCATCCACCGAGAACCTCAAACAGTAAACTAGCCGGTCGTTCGCAAAAACGTACGCACCCACACTCCAACACGCATACACTCACGCACACAACAAGAGCACTATATGTCGCCCATCCATACATCACGTTGCATGGCCGATCGCATGCATCTATGCTCCCCTCCCCACCACCACCACCATGCGCCTGTGCGTAATCAAGCATGCACATTCGATGCAGATTCATCCGAGGCGACGTGCATCTTAAGAGGGTGAGGGGGGGAGGTGTGGGAGGGCCGGGTGATCATCGGTGATGACCTTTACTGTCCATTTCACAGTAAATGCACTTTCAGCTGGCAAAACGTCTCACCTCTCCACACTATCGCTCTTCTTCTGTTCATTTAGTCTTCCATCAGACCACTGCTCTCCAACCACACCATGGTTAACCTGCATTTTGTCCATCCATGGCGGTTCATTTATCCATTTTATTAACGTCTGTTTTTAATTTTGTTCTCCGGAGGATATGTGATGGTATTTCGAATCTGTGTGTATTGTATGTGCGTTTGTGTGTGTGTGTGTGTGTGTGTGTGTGTGTCTGTGTGTGTGTGTGTGTACATATGTAAAGTGTGTATTTATGTGTAACATGTATGTACTTTGAAGGCATGTATACAGTAGGGTTGGGAAGAGATGCCCAGCCCCCTTCTCAATACGTGTGTCCACTGAAGTGCATAGAAACTGACATGCACTACACGTGTACTCTCAAGTGTTTATGTGCATTCTTCGCCATCACTCCACCGATTGCATTTATGTCCTTGTACGATGTCCACACGGCGTCCGTCCGTCCGTCCGTCCGTCTGTCTCTCACACGTGTCCCGATATGTTAGTTAGAGGATCCTCGTCATCTCTCCTCGCTAACGTATCGTCTGCCAGATTTCACCACCGCACCGTGACCGCATTGTTCCGTGTCTCGTCTTGCCTGCTCCACGTACCACGGACCACGGAATGCTGTGGTGTTGTAGGCGGCCATTTTGGAGAAGGGGATAAAAACGTTGTGTCGTGGAGCGGTTTGCATGTAAATGTGGTATTGAGAGAGAGAGAGCGAGAGAGAGAGAAAGAGAGACATCGAAGCAAACAGAGAGGAACGAGGAGGTGTGGACAGTGTGTTCTCAGGGCATTATATCGTCCTTGACGGTTGGTTGGTGCCGAGCATTGAACACGGCGGCCATCGTTGCTACGCCAACGACGAGGAGGAGGAAACTCTGAGAAGTGTGCTGTGCTGCACTGGCTGGTTCAACTTCCGAAGGCACACATTGTGAATTACAATGCTGTTGCTGCTATGGCAACCCTCGCAACCTTTATCATTTGATACCAAATAGAAAAAAGGAAAATGAAAGATGGAAGAGAGTAACAAAATAAACAAGAGAAGAAAAAAACCTGCTGTGTGTCAGGTTTGGAACGTCTGTGTGTTCTCAGCGCTGGCCAGTGTGAAAAGCAGATTGAGAAGCAGGTTGTTTTAGTTACAGCCCAGGTGGTCTCCCTGGGGGGCCCTGAGGTGTCACCGTCCATTCCTATCACTCGCTCCCCATCTCGGTCTCTCTCTCTCTATAGAGTGTTCCTCCTGCATGGGTTGTGCAATATTTAAGCATCCACAAGCCACAATCTCTTCTTTTTTTAAGGTATTGACTCTGTCTTTGTCTGTCTGTCTGTCTCTCTGTCTCTATGTCTTTGTGTTTATCTTTCCTTCAACATCTGCTTTGTTTCTTTGCCGCTCTCTTTTCTATCTTTTCCTACCTTCTGCTTTCTATCCCTTGTTTCTGTCTTCTTCTTTTATTTCTCCTTCTCTATTTCTTTCTTCTTTCCTTCCTTTGCTTCTCCCTTTCTTTCTTTCTTTCTTTTTCTTTCTTTCTTGCTTTTCTACTAATCTCCCTCCCGCTCCTCCCCTAATCATCCTCCTCTCCCCTCCTTCTCCCTCTCCTCTTCCACCACATCCTCCTCCTCCTCCACCACCTCCTCCTCCTCCCTCTCCTCTTCCACCACCTCCTCATCCTCCTCCTCCATCTTATCCAACACCACCTCCGCCTCCTCTCTCTCCTCTTCCACCGCCTCCTTTTCCTCCTCCACCTCCTCTGTCTCATTCACCACCTCCTCCACCATCCCTTCTCACCTCCTCCATCCTTCGCCGTCCGCCTCCTCCTCCTCCTCCTCCTCCTGCTCCTCCCTCCAGGGCCTAGCACCACCTGTCAGGAGGACTCCTGCACCAACATGGGTGTGTGCATCCAGCAGTGGGAGAACTTCACCTGCGACTGCACCATGACCTCCTACACGGGGACCCACTGCAATGACCGTGAGTACCCCGCTACGCGCGCGCCCCCGAGCACCCCCCACCGCCATGCTGTGTCCCCTGTTGTTGGCCTCGCCCCAGGCCCTCCACACACACACACACACACACACACACACACACACACATCTTGGGTACAGTGTTATGTTCCCCTTGCATTTGGTTGCATGTGCAAAGCCTGCACATGGCCGCCTCCTCTCTGGAACTTCACACACATCCTCTCCTAAGACGGAGCGCCAGTGTGTTTTTAACATGATTACGCTGTTGTAAACCTCCCATAGATCTTTGAAAGAAGCCATAGTGACATTTGCAGAGGTCGGAGGCTGTGTATGTGTCATGAGTGCGAATCTGTGTGTGGGTGAGAGAGGGAGCGATTATATGCGTTAAGTCTTTGTGAATGTTTGGGTGGGTTTATGTGTGTGTGGATGTAAGTCTGTTTGTGTGTGTGTGTGTGTGTGTGTGTATGTCTTTGTTGGTGTGTGTGTGTGTGTGTGTGTGTGTGTGTGTGTGTGTGTGTGTGTGTGTGTGTGTGTGTGTTTGCTTTGCTGGGTGTTTTGCTGCAGTCTAGGCCGGTTGTTTCTGATCCGACAAGCTTTTATAGCTCTGGCTTTGAGCAAATCTTCGCCTCTCGGCATGAGTGTGGAATATATCCTCCAGTGCCTCCCTTCCCTTTTCATGGACGCCCTTCACACATCTCCCATTGAGTCAGACGGTAGAATTGGGAGAGTGTGTGTGTGTGTGTGTGTGTGTGTGTGTGTGTGTGTGTGTGTGTGTGTGTGTGTGTGTGTGTGTGTGTGTGTGTGGTTTGGGGCCAGAGTTTGTATGAGTGTGTATGTTTGTGTGTTGGGGGCAGTGTGCCACGATGTGTGTGTCTGTGTGTATGTTAGTCTGGTGTGTGTGCGTGTTTGTGTATTGCAGCAGACGATGACGTATGCATGCTGTGGCAACCCGCCTCGGGGAGTGAACCCGCCTTGGTTCAAACAGCACGCAAATCGGTTGGGTGTTAAGCCACAACGGCCCGTTTAATCAAACAATAAGTCTTTCTTATAGAAGAACTAAAAGATGATCGCGTGGCGCAGCCACAACGGCTGGACTCTCCGTCCACCCCAGCCACGAGAGAGCCCCGAATGGGTGTGGAAGCCTGCCTTTTAAGCAGGCTTCCTCCCGGCTCCTCAGGTGCTCTGCATCACGTTGATTGTGACGAGGCCGGGTTGCCACAATGCGTGCACACATGTGTGCGCGTGTGCATGTGTGTGTGTGTGTGTGTGTGTGTGTGCGTTCCCTCACATGTATTTGTGTGTGTGCAGTCGTGCGTGCATCTTTCTTATCCCCGTAACGACGGGGGGGGCTTCCCCTCGGTGACGGCGGCTAGAGGTCTTTCATTTAGCGGCTAATAGTGAGGGCGCAGCACGGCTGGGCCAGGGTAATGAGGTGGCAACCCCCCCCCCGCCCCGCCACTCAGACACCAGCCATGTTAGACACAACACACAGCTAACACTCTGCCACGCCCGCCTGTCTGCTCACAGCGAAAATGTCTGCCGCCTTCATGTTGACGCCTGTCTGTATCCGAGTGGGGAGCGTTGGGATCTCAGCTCAATTTGCATTTTTTTGGGTTGTTTTTTTTTGCCTGCCTGGCTTTGTTTTTGTTGATTCTTTTGTTTTGTTTGTTTTTTATGGTCTTTCGTTCGTCATGTCTTATCTTTTCATCTTTTATGGTCACATACTTCTCTGGTGTGTCTCGCAGTTGTGATTGTTGTGGTTCTGCGAATGATTTGAGAAAAGACGTCAGACAAGTCTATTGTCAGCAGCGTGCGGGTCTCCTGATATCTGTCTGGTGAAGATATAAGATGCTCATTACTTCCTCGCAAATTGCATTAATCCCCCATGATGCCTTGACTTTGTTGACTATGAGGCTGACATTTTTAAGTAACTCACAGAGCAGACCACAAGGGGGCAGTAAAGCCCTGGATAGGGACGCTCATGTTCCAAAGGCAATCTGCCGTTCTTTGCCTACATTGCAGTCCGTCTTTCTTTCTTTTACTTGTTCCTTCCTTCCTTCCATGGTCCTCATCTTCCCTTCTTTCAGTCAAACCAATTCAACTGTGTGTGTGTGTGTGTGTGTGTGTGTGTGTGTGTGTGTGTGTGTGTGTGTGTGTGTTTGTGTGTGTGACTTTGTGAGTGTGTGCGTTGCGTGTGTGTTGCCCTATGTGGTGAGTCCCATAGCATAACTTTAATAGTGAAATGCAGTTGATGGTTTGTCTCTCTCCATTTCTCATGTTGTATTAGTCGGTGGCAAATACAACTAATAATCTGCCCCCTCCTATCAGTGCACCGTAGAAAATAATACAAAAACGCGATCTGAAATAGTAACAAAAAGCAAAGGGGACATCTGTGCCCGTAGATAATGTGTCAGTATGAGTATTTCCCGCCTTTCTTCGCTCTACCTTATTCGATGTGTTGGCCTCAAGCCCCCCCCCCCCCCCCTCCCCCCCCATACCCCAACACCCTATCACCCACCCCTCATACATACCCCGCCCGCCTGTAGCCAACAGGAATCGTCGCAGGGGTGGAGAAGTAAGGCAGCCAGGAGCTGTCTGCTCCGCTTCCATTCATTCCCGTGCTCCCCTACAGCTGGTGCTGTGCGACTGGGCACCGTAGCTTAACGGAACAAGACAGAATGGGAGTCTTGCAGGGCTCTTTGCGGTGTGCGGCCGACTCCTGGAGCCACTTCAAGAGGGCTTTGAGGTGTTTGCTGTGCCCAGTGCTCCTTGTGGGGGGAAAAAAAAAAAAGGGAGAAGAAAAAAAAAATAGGGGATCTTTTTTTAGCATTTTTATCCTGCTTGATTCTGGCTCGCTGCTTTTGTCATGCTCATCGCCCATTTCTCTAGGCTCTCTTGTGTTCACCATCCTCTCCTCTCCTCCTCTGTCCTCTTGGCTCTCTTGTTCATGTCTCTCTAGCTCTGTCCTCTCCTCTCCTCCTTTCTACTCTCTCCTCTCCTTTTATGCTTCCTCTCCTCTCAGCCCCCCTCTCTCCTCCTCTCCTCTCAGCCCCCTTCTCTTCTGCTCTCAGCCCTTCTCGCTCCTGCTCTCCTCTCCTTTCAGTCCTCTTCCCCTCTCCTCTCCTCTCATGCCCCCCAACCCCCAAGCTCCTCCCCCCCCTCCTCCCCGTCTCCCAAAGGCCCTCCGTTTTAATACATGAGGAGCACCAGTGTGAGGGCTCAGGGAGAGTGAAGCCGAGAGGAGTAATGAAGAATCCATCACCCTCTTCTGGTTCTCCCCTCCTCCTCCCCCCTATTCCTTTTCCTCCTCCTCTTCTTCCTCCTCCTCCTTCCACATCCAGGCCAATTATTCTGCTTACATAACAGAGCTATACCCTCAGAGGTCACGGCATCTCATCTCAGAAAGGGACATGGTCAACAATTGAGAAAGTACCAATAGAACAAGTGTGTGTGTGTGTGTGTGTGTGTGTGTGTGTGTGTGTGTGTGTGTGTGTGTGTGTGTGTGTGTGTATGAGGGCCTACAGCCAAAGAGACTTAAAGGCGTGGATCAGCCAGGACATTTGTAGTTTCTTTCTCTGTGTCTCTGTCTCCGTCTATGTCTCTGACTCCATCTCTCTCTCTCTCTCTCTGTCTCTAACCCTCATCCAGCCAGAAACCCCCCAATGTCCTTCATGGACTCCTTAAAGATTTGCTCAGAGCCGAAGTGTGGTCACATCAGGCTAACTGACTTGGCAGCTTACATAAATGATGAGCGTGCACACACACACACACACACACACACACACACACACACACACTTACATTTCCCTTTGGGGATTAAAGAGCCAGTGGACCCACTGTTTCCCACTGTCTCACTAAAATAAATTTGTGGGTGTGTTATCCCCATTGTTATGACCCGCGTCGACTTTGTTGTTACTTTTTTAGTACCGTCGTTGTGTATGAGCGTTGTATAAGCGATGTTGTACATGAAATGTGGCAAACACTGTAGCTTTATACTATAGGTGTCAGGGAGGCCTAACCCTCACTCAGACAGGGCTGTTAAATAAACTGCTGCTCCGACGGAGCTTCACTATCCACACACACCTTAGCGTTATAATAGATGTGTCCGGGGAGCATAGCGCTCACTCGGACGAGGTCATTAAGTAAACCGATGCTCAGACGGAGCTTCCGCACGCACGCACGCACGCACGCACGCACGCACGCACGCACGCACGCACGCACGCACGCACGCACGCACGCACGCACACACACACACACACACAGTGGAATTGTACTATAAGTGTCAGAAAAGCACAACTTTCTCACAGACGCCGCAGTCAACCCCTGCCCAGACAGAGCTCAACACGTCCACACACACCGCTGGGGCCCCTTGGTCATGACGTCTGAGTGCCTCAGAAAAGGCACTCAGACTTCACGAAAAGAATGCCACCTGCGTTCGCAGCAGAGTGTAACGTTCACATCGAGTTTTGGGGGGAATTGCAAATACATATATATATATATCAGTAAAAGTGATGAAATAAGATTACTATGTTGATGATCATATACATTTTACCACGTTTAAAACAAAAACTGTTTTGGGTTCACTGCCTCTTTAAGAGAGTACTCTATCTATTTATCTATCGATCTATACGAGGTATGGACCACAGACACAAACACACTCGCTCTTTTGTTTCGGCGTCAAAAGGAAACTAATAGCGAAACAAAAGATTTGCTTGAAACCATGTTGCCTTGAAACCACAGGCTCCCAGCAGGCGTCTGGGCCGCTTCAGGGCCGGTTCTGGGCCGGATCATAGAGAAGAGGGTTTCATGAAGCTTCCCCCTGTCATAATGCTTGTGTCGCCACAGCGACGTCCTGCCAAGCTGCTGCAGTATTCAGTGGATGACGTCAAGCGCCAGCGAAGGTTGCAGACTACACTGGAATAACAAATGCAGAGGCCCGCATGTACTACCCACACACAATCACACACTCACACACTCACACAATCTCATAATTGCATACAAACGTACATAAAGGGGCACACAAACATTTAATTACACGCATAAACTTGCTCCCACAACTAAATCTCTGTTTTACACAAGCATCTGCACAGACGTACACTTTGCATTCCGAGACGTAAAGTCACACACAAACATCCACTCACACAAAAACACTCAAATGTGCAGACTCCCGTACACGCACACACAAACACACACACCCAGACACACACACGTTGATACGAGGAGGCATATTCATAGAGCCCTTTGTGCATATCAGAGTAGTTTTCATTGGAGGGCTGAATAATTTAACTGGAGCTATCTTCGTAAACGGGATTAAGTAGTTCCCAGCTCGCAAACTTGGGCCGGCGAACAGGTGCTCAGCCGGGGGGTTAGTGGGACCGCAACTCCCAGAGTTCCACTGGGCAGAGCTCCGGGTCAGAGGGCGGAGCTAGGCTGCTATGTTAGGCCAACTGTTGTTCTTTTGGGACTGACAAGAGGCGGGAAATAAAAGTAAAATGGGACAACATGGAGGAGATGTTGGGTTTTAAAGTGCACTTGCTGACTTAGAAAATAGGCTATTTAGATCAAGGACAAGATGTTAAGAGATTGATTTAAAAACATTAACCTTTGGAAGAACAATCTATAAAATACATATATATCACCAAGACATGCAATTATTATTAAATCTCCAGGGAAAGTTGTTTTGACATATTTAAGTCACTTTCCGTGATACTATAATTACATTTTCTTTCTCAGAGCAAGTGTGTTCTTCAACGGGGATTGTTTGCTGAATAGGGTCGCGGTCTTTACTCTGAAAGAAAGAGGTAAAGAAAAAGGAGTGCTGTAAACCCCCCCCCCCACCACCATTACATTACAGCCCGGGCAGCTCGGCCCGCGCAAATTGCACCTCAAAGTAAAACAAAAAACGGAAATAAAAACGTCAGTAAAACGTGTAATAAAACCCCAACGCCGCGACGGAGAGCCTCTGTGCCGGGGCCAGCCGTTGCTCAACGAGAGCTGAACCGAGTCGCCTCTCGGCTAAAACCGGGCACAGAAGTGGAGCGGCGTGTCACGGGAGAGAACATCGCCGACCGGAGCATATATCTACTATAAATACCGCGGTCTGGATCAGAACCGGGCCAGGAGAAGGCAGTGTGTGTGTTTTCTGTTTCTGTGTGTCTTTGGGGTACAGAGTGTTCTCATGAGCACGTCTTGAAATTACCCCTGTCTTTGGAGCCCTTAATCCACTCATCAGCGGTTCACTGGTTCACACAACATCTTCCTTTATACTGTACTACAATTTATATATATATATATATATATATATATATATAAATAATGATAGTCTAGTGTAAAGCCCATAGCATAATTAGTGCAAGTTTTGTCTAGTTTTTGTAGCGTGACACGAACAAGAACTTTAATCACATTATTTGAACGGAGCAAAGGACACAGATTGATTTCAGTGCGGCCCTTTTGTATTAAGTGATTTTCTTTGCTATTTTCTAGTCTAGTATTTATTATGTGAATATACTAAAATGTTACTTTGTGTCCTTCCTGACACGGCTCTCAGCTTCGGGCGGTTTTAGATATACTATACAAATACACTGTATATACCTTTCTAGAACAGAATGTTTGTAAAGCTTCACAATGCACCCTTCCCAGCCGCTGTAATCAGTATCTGTGGGCTTTGAAATCTAACAACAACGGTAGCCGTTGTGTGCGTTTGTGGTGTGCATGGTACGAGGCCGTCCTATCAGCAACACAACTCCGCCGTTGTTAACGCCGTGTCCGATAACGAGGACGTAATGCCGAGTCTTGCATACTCCCAACGGCAAACGAAAATACCTGTGTATCGGACCGATGCGGATCCTTTGATCAAATGACTCCAACGCTTCCGTGTGTGACAGCTCGCGAGAGCGGAGTACCGGATATCTTTATGCACAATGTCGTGGGATATGAGACGGAAGATACACACGTTTGAGGGTGCATCCACCTCTCGCTCTTGCACGTGATTCAAATCGATAAAGACTGTATGCTTGAACGCAACCGGCGACACACGGACGCAGACTGTGAACCGATGTGCTCAAACATGTATAAGTGCACGTTAATTCCTCTTCTGAGGTATACTCCCTTTCATCTCTCTCTCTCGCTCTCTCTCTCTATTTCCATCTCTCTCTCTCTCCCTCCCTTTGACTCTCTTCCTGTCCCCTGTCCCTGCATATCCTGCATATCTTGGCCTCTCATCCCCCTCTCCCCTCTCTCTCTCTCTCTCTCTCTCTCTCTCTCTCTCTCTCTCTCTCTCTCTCTCTCTCTCTCTCTCTCTCTCTCTCTCTCTCTCTTTCCATCTCTCTCTCTCTCTCTCTCTCTCTCTGGAAATATAATATCTTTATTAAAGCTCAAACTGTGTGTGCCCCCAAGCTCTCGGGGGGGGGGGGGGGGGGGGGAGGAGGTGGATTTAACAAGCAGTTCTGCTATTGGCCGAACGGGCTAATGATGCTTGTCCTCTGCTGCATTATGTCACAGCAATAAGACTGGATCCCACTCGTGTCAATCACTGTGTCACCACGGCAGCACACAAACAGCCGGTATAATTGGATATACCGGTGATATGGAGCCCATGGCCCCCGGGGACAAAGCTGCAAAATCACTGAATAATAAAGAATACTATAAAGAAAGAGGCCATATCAAGAGATTTTAGTGAAGTTGATGTTTCTTCTGATTGTTGTGTGTATGTGTGTATGTGTGTGTGTTTGTGTGTGTGTGTATTTTTCTCGTACAGTTTGTATTTTTTATCATAAACCTCATTCAATCACCGCTGTTGCTCTTGCAGCGGCTATTGAATCACGGACCCGAGCTTAGCGGGGGCGAAAACAACTACTCTCACACATTTCCATAGTTGAAATACCAAATAATGACCTTAGGATTGATTATTTGCCTCTTGTATCTGCTCCCTTCAAGGTTATTGTACTTTGTTTTTTGGGGAGGGGAGGAGGGGGGGGGGGCTGTTACCAGCCACATAAAAGTAGCTGAGTAGCTGAAGTAGGGACCATATATTTGAGTTGTTTGGCTAAGGTGCAGGAAGGAGATAAAAAAAGTCTGGCGCTACATCACAGGGAGGACAGGCATAACGCAAGCGATATCTCTCCCAGCGTGGAGTCCAAGCCTTTCCCTTTTTTCTCCTCACTTTTTTCCTTTACCTTCCTCAAAACTGGCAGTCGGCGAGCGAGGGGAAAATAAATGAAAAAGGGGAAAGACAGCGATGAAGGGACAGAGATAGAGAGACAGACAGAGGGAGAGGGGTAGAGAGAGAGAGAGAGAGAGAGAGATCAAATAAGAAGAATAGAAAGAGTGAGAGATGGATAGAGAGAGAGACAGTGATGGAGATAGAGGGGTGAAAGGGACAAGAGACACAATAGCCTGTTTGCATGTGTGTGTGTCCTTGTGGTTTGAGAATTTTTACAGCAAACACCTGACAGAGTGTCAGTGTTCAGCAAAGATCTGTTTCTCCTGCGTTGTGGATAACCTTGACACTAACCCCCGTCGCCACGGAAACATCCATCCAAACACGTTTCCCCGACAACATGGCAGGAATCACCGGCGGCAACACATTCTCGATGCACCAATCAATATCCTGCGAGAGCGACTGCAGGTTTGCAGGCGTCTGCACTGCCGTGTTACACTTGCAGGTCCATCTTTTTCGAATGTATATTCTCTGAGGAGTGTTTCTGTCCCTGTCCTCTGTTAATACATTTGATGTAGTCTTAAACCGGACCGTTAATGCTGCAGACCGCAGGTGGTGTTTATGTCTTTCATAATTGAGCATAGTAAACATGTAATATCCCCCCCCCATACTTTTTTAATTGCTGTCAACTTCTGTCTTCGAATCCATTATACCTCTTTGCCCCCCCCCCCCCCCCCCCCCCCCCCCCCCCCTCTCCCTCTCTCTCTCTCTCTCTCTCTCTCTCTCTCTCTCTCTCTCTCTCTCTCTCTCTCTCTCTCTCTCTCTCTCTCTCTCTCTCTCTCTCTCTATCGCTCTCTCCATCGCCATGGGAAGTGTGTGTTCCTGGTGTCTTGGAATTGGCATAGAGTAAGGAAGAAGTACAGCTCAGTTTCCGGTTGGTTTGGGGGCACAGTCTGTCTTCCCTTGGGAGCCAGATCTGTCTCTGGCGTCCCTTCTCTATGGCCAGGCTGTGTTCACTTAGGCCCTGTCCCAATTCTCCCCCTTCCCCTAGATCTGAGCCCTAACCCTAGATTTTGCGCATTCCCGCGAAGGGGTAGGGTGTCCTAATACTTAAGGGAGCAAGGGGGAGTGTTGTTTTTCCCTTAAAATCAACCCTTGAACACTAGCCAGCTCGGTAGCTGACTTGCAGCTAAGGATACTCAAAGCAAGTGTTTGTTAAGGGGAGAGAACTGTGACTGGACCTTAGTCTGTACCTGGTCAAGGGACAAGTAGCATGCCAATTTACTCAAAGTTTTTGTGCATTATTTCCAATGGTCTCTCTCTCTATCTCTCTCTCTCTCTCAGACACTATCTTTCATTCTTGACAAGGACAGCATGTCAACGAAAATGTAACATCCGTCCAATCTTTTCCATCTCGGTTGCTTTTCATTTGAAATAATTGTTGAAATAACCCTGTCATACTGTTGCGGGGTCACATTCCTTTATGTCAACCGACGCAAATGTACCGTCTATTCCTGTGCTAAGGTCGTCACGGTAACCCATGTATGTATGTTCACACACGTGTGTACATTTTCAGTATGTGTGTTTGCAGTTTTAGCCTTTAAACGGGAAATCCGGTGTAAAATGGATCTGGGATATGTTTAGCATGATAACAACTTTGAATGTTCGTTTGGGAGCAAAAAAACGCATATAGACGAATTATTAGGTTGGCTGTTTTTAACCAACCATAAAGCTAACTTGGAATGATACGGGAATGTCTCATGGTAAAAAATAAATCGCTATTTTAAACCACTTACAAGGCTAGAAGTAGCCCGACACTTCTTTGGTAGTATAATAAGGGTCTTAACATATAAACCGAGGCATTGATAACTTTGTAAGTGTACAGATTGTTTATTGAAAACATTTTATACACACAATACCATTAGTAGTTCACCCGTCTACGCCATCTTGTCTTTAAGACGCGATAAGTAGATTGGTGAGCACAGAGCTTGCGTGTTGTTTTTTACCATGAGACATGCCCTCATCATTCCAAGTTTATAGCGTTTTGGTAGAATAGAAAAACTGCCAACTTAAGAATGTGTGAATACTACCATGAAAATGTATGTATAAACATGTTTTGGTATTTGTATACATATTAGTATTATCATTAGCATTGGTATCTGCATAATCATCACAATGAATGTTAGTTTTAGCATTAGCATCGACATTAGTGTTTGCATTAGTATTGGTATTGGTGTTAGCATTGGTATTAGCATTTGCATTATCCTTAGTATTAGTATTCAAAACAAACACACACACATATCTTCCGAGGGTCCTGAAGGGTTGGAGGGAGTAGAAGTCAGTGGAATCGATGGGTATATCCCATTAACTTTCCTCGCCTCTGTAGTGTATCGCTGCACTTATACAGTGTGTTATGTGGATGGTACTGAGGGACCACACACACAATAACAAGTCGTTTGTCATTGACAGAAAGTAACAGTAGCCTACCAACCCATCGCACACTGCACACGATTGCGCCAATGCAGTACTCACAATAGGACACACACGCACTGCAACACACACACACACACACACACAGTGGCACACACACGCAGGCGCACACAAGGATGCTTGCAAACCCCCCCCCCCACACACACACACACACACACACACACACACACACACACACACACACACACACACACACACACACACACACACACAAGCACACACACAGACACTGCTTGGACACAAACTGAAATATAATATTTCACAATCATCCCTTCTTCTTTTCTTCTGCTTTTCTGTGTTGCTGAAGGTGAACAAACATATTTGATGGATGGATTATGATGGGATAGGTATGGGTGTAGGGTGAAGGTTGTCGAGGTTGAGGCATGGCTAAGGTTAGGTAAGCAAGTTCCAATACAGTCAGTATCTCTCTCTCTCTCTCTCTCTCTCGGTCTCTTGCCCCCTCCCCACATACACACATACACCAACACAGAGCCAACATGGGGAAGACGCAAATCAAATGTTTGTAGATGAATAAAGTAATAAGTAATAATGAATAAGTTAAGAAAACCTGTTTTTCACCCAAGACTCTATCAATAACTCTAAAAAGACACAGCACAGACCAGAACGTCATAAGGTCTCATTAAGCCAATGACAGACGGTAGACAGACAGACGATCCACAGTTCCCCGGGTCAAACGGACACGTTTCTCTAATAGAGCAGGCTTTTTCCTCTGTGCTCGTTTCAGCCACATACACAGGCGTCATAAAAACGCAGCAGTCTGAACAGCAGGCAGCATGTAGGTAATTGGGAGCGCCGTGTTGCATGCACATGCTTGTCATAGAGAGCATGTGTGGTGCGCATCGTTATGGCGCCATGTCGTTCGTCAACCCGTCTCTTCGCCATGGCCAGAGGTAGAGATTGATTGGCAGCTCTGGCCGGGGGAAGTGTCCAGGTGCTGCGAAGGAGAGAAAGAAAAGGGAAATGGTTGAAATAGTTCCGGTGGCTTTCAGCCATTAGAGGATAATTACTCTTCGACAGTCTATTACTCTTTTCTTCCTGCCACTTTATCACTCCTAAATCTCTCACATTGCTTTTCAGCTTTGTCTTGTGTCTCTCTCTCTCTCTCTCTCTCTCTCTCTCTCTCTCTCTCTCTCTCTCTCTCTCTCTCTCCCCAAAATGTCATCACCAAATGTCTGCAATTATTGTGTCAGCGTCTCAACCATTCGTCACAAAGCCCTGTATGGATGGAAGTTTGGAGCCTTGCAGCATTGCATTAATGCTAACCAGAGTTATAAACGCCTTTTCAAAGTGACACCACAGTAAGCGCCTGTTTTTTTTTAATCATCAAATCGTCAGGTTGCAATTGTGATGTATTTTCTGTTCCGTCGAGCTCCGTCGTTGAGCTAGAGACTTCAGATTTGGGTTATTTTGTGTTGCAGTTTTAGCAATTTTTCCCTTGAGTCCTCCAGAGAAGATAAAGAGAATAGGAAGATGGATATAGAATAATACACAGGACATGGAATAATCTATAATACTATCTGTAATACTGTTTATTCCATACTGGTATATGATATGATACAAACTATGTAGTACAGGGCAAACACTGCTCTTCAAAGTGAGTGTGTCTTTGCTCTTTTTTTTTATAGTGGCGACACACACACACCCACACACACACACAAAACAATAACAGAAATACACCAACTCATTAGGTCCACACGCAATAGCAAAAATACACCTCATCAGGTCCACATGCACACACACACACACACACACACACACACACACACATATACCAACACACACACACACACACACACACACACAAACAGCGCTAAGAAAGTAGGCCACTGATGCCATTTAGATTACTGTCCCGTGTGACCGATGCTGTCATTGGTTGCTGGGTGACAAGGCAACCAATAACAAGGCCTGGGTGTCGGTCTCGTTGTGTTCCCCCCCCCCTCCGCCTCAAAACTGTTTTCAATGTGGGAGGTAAGGAACCATAATGACAAGACTGATGTTGTTTACAGCTGTTGTTGGATGTGTGTTGGTGTTGGTCTGTTTGTGGTGAGAAGGGCATACTTTCACGGTCAGAGAATGTAGAACACTGGGGGGTTATTAGTCGCTGATTATTACGCTGATCTGCACACAAAGACATTTGAGGTATATGAGAGAAGAATAGATAAAAAGGCTACTCAAATACAGGACATGTCGGTTCAAAACCTCAACATCTGCAGACTACCTGTAGGCATCCTTGAGCAACACTCCACAAACCCCTACACGTTAGTTCCGTGCAAAACCACTGCAGGTTGTTTTATGAAAAAAGTGCCACATTTCAAAATGGTAAAAGATACACATAGTCGTTCCAACCCCACAACATGTAATCCCGATGATGAATTATTCAGAGCAAACACACCGGACAGTATGTGCGGCGAATTGGTAATTCCACCAGCGTTAAAACCCGTCATCCTGCCAGGATCGGCAGGCTTCATTATTTCACTGGGTGACAGGCAGCTTAAGTGAATCACTCATGATGGATTGA
>NC_140289.1:5538034-5588034 GCF_964030765.1 Micromesistius poutassou
GTGCTGATATACAGTACAACAGCACGACCTCGAGGTGTGATATTGCTTTTATACAACAGTGCTACGAGCACATTTTATTAGTTAACAGTAATAAGAAACAAGAGATTATGATTTGTTTGTTTAGTAATCATTTATTCGGCTCCGCCAACAAAAATAGTTCCGCAACTGAAGGGAGACTAGGCTGTTGCCAGGCAACACATATACAGTACATAAACATTCCTAGACACAAGCTCGCTACTCTTTGTCCTCCGAGTCTGATGATGACCATTCATAGTTCAAATCAAATGTTATTTTTGGAAATATGTCCATCTTTACCGTGCAAAGTTTGCCACAATCTAAGATAGGCTATTTAACAGCTGATGTAACGTTAGCTAATAACGGTTATTAGAACGCCCGTACAGCGGAGTGATTATGTCTGTGAAAAGTCCCAGTGCTGTTATACTGTATATCAGCACTATGGAATGTCTCGTTGTCCAATCAAATTGCTCGGTTGGGACCGGTCGGAACTAACTGTTGTATAATTTGCGTTATTGTAAAAAAAAAAAGTAGCTTTGTAGATGCGTGTGTCATTGTGAGATGCTTCATTAAATTAGAGTTGCTTACAACGGATGTCGACAAAGTCTTTGCTCCTGGACATAATGTTCACCACCTTGAAAATGCCAACTTTTCATCGGATTGCTCCGGACTCGCCATTTCTATTGCTTCATCAAATCTGTTTGGTGTGTGCGTGTGCGTGTGGCACGCGTATCCTGGCTTGTGTGTAAAAACACTGGCTCCGATTGGCTACCATGAAACACGACTCTGCTTTAGCCAATCATAATCACTTATCTCTTTGTTAAACCACCCGGTCTCCTCGCTATAAGTTTGTGTGGAGCGAGGGGTGCGTTCCGATTATGCAGTTTATTCAATCAATTCATAGTAACGCACCGCATTTAACTGCCAGTAACGGTAACGGCGTTGTAACGACGGAAAAGTAATTAGTTAGATTACCCTGTTACTGAAAAAATAACGGCGTTATTACAAACACTGGCTTTGAGATGGTAGAACAGATTCGCTTTCTGCTGCTTGTCGGACGGCTTAAATCCAAACCAATTCCAAATTATGGAAGTTGCACCGGCCTTTTTCACAAGTTCTAGCTGCTCCATTTCGCCTTGCAGCTCGTCGCTCTAAATTTTGCGGGTCACGGAAAGATTGCGTTATCACGATAGAGCATAGAATTAAAATCTCTATCTTCGGCCATTTTTTATCGTTTGTATCGTATATCGTTTATATTGTGTATTACTATATGTTTCTAGGCTGAGGATGAGGTAATATTCAAGGCATTTACAATTCATCTGTGGTAACTCCTCTATGGGTTCTCCTGGATTCCTTCCCGCTTTTTTATTGTGTGTATATACAGTATATATATATATATATATATATACAAATATATGAATGAAGTTGTACTGTGTTGTTCTTATATATGGGATGATAATACACCTTAGTAGTGTGTGTTGGCTGGTTAAGCTTGGGATGTGGGTTAATTGATTTATAATAACTGGGTATAGGTTAGAGGTGGAGCTACCCGAATGGGTATGTCTATTTAAGCCTATTTAATCTATTTGGCTTCATTGGGAGAGTGTTGGTTGGTGATGGTTAGGTCACAGTTGACTCTGGTCAAGAGTCAGAGCAGTAATGCTGTGCTAATTTGATCTGATTAGCTAGGTCATCTTATTTGTTTCATGTTAGTTTCAGTCATCACTCTCGTTTGCTGCAGCTTTTGTCAATAAAAACTTTAACCCCTTGATTCAACCTCAATTCGATCTAAGACACGTTACCTATGCCAAATTATCAAATATTTTTATCATTGTAACTGTCAGTTCTTTGATGATTTATTGCTCTAAAGTAAGGCTTGCGTCTTGTCAAATTATGTGCGGGGGTGTTTAAGTTATATTTCTTCTCGCTAATGCCCTCCACTGCTGAGTTATGTGACTCATCTGGATACCGTGTTCTCAATCAATAGGTCATAGGCCGCAGGGAAGCCGGTAGATTTATGTCATCATCAGTATGTCTGACTGTCTCTATTCATCCGGATATCCTTTACCAGTCATGATGATGTCAAAGTTTGGCTCAGTGTCAGGTCATCGTGTCTCAGCCCCCTATGTCATCAATCGATGCGGTGCTCCCCCTTCAAACCAATATAAAATAACGCGCCATAAATAATAACGCTTTATGTCATGACAGTTGGGCCAACGGCTCGGTCCAATCAGTTGACAGCTCGCCACCACGGCAACCAACTTTGACCCAGTCAGCAGAGTCACCTTGCCCGCGATTATACTCTAAAAAATGTCTTAGAATTTATAGGGGGATGAGAGGGGAGGTGCAATCTAACTTCTGGCCATCAGCCATCAGACCAGCACCCATTTCCTGGCACCCATTTTGTTCGGAAGGGGAAAAAAAAATACTGGGCCAAAGGAAATCTACAGGTGGAACGATGAGTGGGTGGACGTTTGGTTTCTTGGTTCTCTGAGCTCGGTGACTGACGCCGTAATCAAGCAACCCCGAAATCAGGAAGAATAAAGCCCTCCACCGTTCTATTTTAACCATCCCGCCTTGAAGGAATAACGTATTTTTCGTTATTTACCTACTTCCATCTCCACCTTCATCTCAAATAACATGTCTGGAACAGCAAGTTAAAGATTATAATCAAAGCCCTTAAATGTGGCAGTTTGAAACGTTCGCCGGGGAGGTTAAAAGACTCATTAGACCAATGTAGAGAGTGGTCAGAACCCTGCTGGTCAGTGGGGCGGGCGGGACCCCTTCCTCAACCTCGGTTTTGTTTTCACTTATCGTTAAAAAATAAAAAGGGCTGACTCCCGAGATTTACCCAGCCTATGGATTTATCCAACCTCCATTAAAGTGGGACATCACAGGCTGTAGATTCAGGGAAACAGATGCCCGACCTGTTGAAATCCAATTTGTTCTGATTCCCTATTTGTTTTAGCTGACAGAATCTCTCTCTCTCTCTCTCTCTCTCTCTCTCTCTCTCTCTCTCTCTCTCTCTCTCTCTCTCTCTCTCTCTCTCTCTCTCTCTCTCTCTCTCTCTCTCACACACACCTTGCCCGCCCCTGATTCTACACGCACAAGTGGGCAACTGTGCAAAGCTGCTTGCCTCCAGCGCTCTCGCCCTTCTCCCTCTCCCCCCTGTCGGTGCAGTATTTCTATAATTGTGCTGACCTGAGAGGTTGAGCTTCAACACAAAGGAAAACAAGACAGAGAGAGAGAGAGAGAGAGAGAGAGAGAGAGAGAGAGAGAGCGAGAGAGACGGTGAGAAACAGAGAGGTAGAGATAAAGTCAAAGACCTCTGCGAGAGAGACCTTGGGTCCAAAAACATGATATGAAAAAAGGAGAAGAAAAAAAAGTACAATGTCATCATCAAACGGCCGTGCTTCCTCATAGTATTTCAGTCTGTCTTGTCGTTTTTGGGTTGTTGTCGTTTTTGGATGGAGGGATTTAGTCAATATTATTGATTAATGCAATTATAGCTCCCCTCTTGGCGCTTCTCCAGTGGCTCTCCACGAGTTCATGTGGCGCAGTGACGGCTCCCATTAGGATGTGGGTCATGATATACCACTATCATTAGTAGTACAAGGAAAACCGCTGTCAGTGATACATTACTCAATCAATTACAGATTCAGAGGTTGATCGGGTTGATTGGAAGAAAGGAAGTACAAAGTAAACCAATGCCGCGTGCAGTGGGTCTATCTTTAGATTCTTGTCATTCATGAGGAGGGACAGTGGGGATCAGCTGTGAGGTACACAGGTGGGCTGAGGCCATTGAGTGTTGAATCTAGAACTTTCAGCAGGTTTTGTTTTTTGAGTCAACCTACCCGACCACTTGTCTGTTCTGCCTCCTAAATGATAAAAAAACCCTACAAGATATTTCCACAATATCAACATGTTGACAATATTTCGTAATCACTGTTAGGAGGATGGGCCATAATCAAAGGCCCTTTTTTAAGTTAAGGTGACTCTTTAAAGAAGCAGGACTATGGTTTTCCATTTGTGATATCATCAAAGGCCCTCTTTAATGGCAATATAAGGTAAAGTAACTCTGGAAAGAGGCTTAGCTAAGGCTTTTGTTCTCTAGCTAATTGCCTTCGCTGCTGTAGGTTTAGAATAATGGTCACAAAACTGCGTCATTACGCTGTCAATCTGCTCTTGTTTCCCTCCTGTGATTCATCCTGACTGTGTTATATAAATGACTTGAAAGCAACACGGAGACACAGCATCACATGAAACCTCACATGGCTCTTGACTCATACTTCTTTTGATGGCCCTGGATGATTTGGCTCAGGCTGTGCACTGTGACCATCCTCAGGAGGAAGCTCTGACTCCTTTAATGCAGATAGGCTAGCACATGGCTAACCTGCTTGGCTCAGCTTTATGTGTGTGTGTGTGTGTGTGTTTGTGTGTGACGTTGGCAATGACTCCAAAAACAAAGCTGTTCTCTAGAGGTTTTTTGATAGGGGGTGGCGTGCAAATTGCATGCAAAATCCCAATCTGGTGTATGTAGCTGGGTTGGTGTGTAGGTGCATGGATGTATCAGGTGTTGCAATTTAAAGGGTAATCAAACACCTGTTTCAGCAGGAGAACCTTCGCCCATGAGTTTCAAAAAATGCAAAGAAAATGAACAGACACATTTGGTTCCATAGGAGCAGGTGTGAGCAGCGTTGCCAAAGGTTGTCAAAACCCTCACACATCACACTCGTTAGAGCTAAGGTTAGCTGCCAATGGGAAACTACCGCTCTGGAAAACCCTTTTTGACGGAAGCAGTAGACATGTATTTTAGTCCCTTTAACAACTTTATACATTTCCGTCAAAAACAACACAGAAACGTTCCCCAGCACTTTGTGAGACAGAAATAGTAAAATTTTCATCTGAAAGCAATTTTGAGGTTAACCTAGCCGTTAAGAACTGTTTGTCGAACAAGTGGCAGACATGTATAATCTCCCTGCACCATTTTGCTGAAGTGTTTCTATCATTTAAGGTGAGCTGATCCAATTAAATTGGGTTTTTCTCATCTCTACACAGACCGCGCCAGTCCTACTGACATCAACCAAAAGATTATTATTAGTTCAGTCTCTCAGATTTTTAAATAGTGTCACAGTGTGTATTGTGAGCTTCATCACGGTGTGATGCCCAGTCGAGTGATAAGCAGAGAAAGTATAAACACTTCAGAATTGTCCTGTGGTTTCGTGGCACAAAGACGAGCCTGGAATCCAAAATGAGTGTTTCAACATTACCAGGGTTATGGGAGAAATAGAAGAAGCTGTGGAATAATTGCATGTTATTATGATGAACGCAATGAGATACGTCAAATCTTTTGTAAGTAGTTACATTTCTCAAGAGATTAAGATTGCCAGAGACCACATTGAATTTTGAATGTATTAACTACAAATTACACATATTGGCTGGTATTTTACGAACAACAAAATTGGCAGTCAAACATATAATGTGTAACATTTCTGCATGAAAATACAAAATAACTGCCTGATCTACATATGTTGTATATTTTGTTGTCATTTGTACTTACACCCTATCCAAATTGTTTCCAACAATATTCATACCCGACAAAATCCGTCATTTTATTTACGTAAATGAATATTCCAATAGTGATCTAGCTTCCTACAAGGTGCTACTATGACCAAGCTAGTGCTGTGTTTCTCACACATAGACTCTACTAGACTCTACATTTTTTTATTAAAAAATGTTTAACCGTCCATGCTCGATAGTGTTTCCCATACATTGATCAAATTTTATTGTAGAACTGCACGCTGTCGCTCTCCCTCTCTCTCTTTCTCATAGTGACAACAGACCGGCTATGAATAGCCCCTCCTCTCTGAGGAAAGATCACAGTTGTCTTTCCCTGCAGAGAAGACGGCTGGACAAATTAATTTATGTAATCAATCCGGACTTTACAAATCTGTATGATTGATGCCAGAAATTCCCAAAAACTGAAATCTCTAAGTGTACTGTTGTAGAAAAAGGTCTATGACAGATTCCACAAATGTACACATATGGAAGACGGTTTAAACCTTATAATATGCAGTCTATTTTAAGTGAGTTTAACCTATGTTATAGTCAGTCAATCTGCGTCACACCCACACTAGAGCTCCATTGGCCACGCCGTTCCTTAACGTTAGTTATACAGTGTTCTACAATGCTGTTTACAGATGTAGAGCGAGTGGGATACACCTCTAAACAGTGATTTCAATCCATTGGGAGTGTTGTGAAACATAAGACGCCTCCGGTTCAATTGCATTTTAGTTAGGGTACTATTATATATATATTATATTATATATATATATATATATATATTATATATATATTTAAAAAAAACAACTTTGAAGTTAAACTTCAAAGATTATTTTTTTTAGCTCAAATTTCATTCTATGTTGTTTCTTAAACATTGTCAGGTGGTACACTAGTGCTCAGCCTCATCCCACATCCCAGACTCTTCCAATATATTGCTTCCACTATTCACATCTCTCTCTCTTTCTCACATATTACCTTCTTACACTCCACTAGGACGCATCCATCTCCCCTCATCCTGCCCTTCCTCCCTTGCTCATTCCCCTCATGTCCGTAGCCGATGCGAGGAGCCCCTTTAATCTCCATGTATTTCCCTGAGCCAAACCAATAGATGTCATCTGCACTGGAGACGCCAGTAGGGACATTCCCCTGTCACTTTTTAAAATTACCTGAATTTGTCCCTTTTTTTGAAACCATTACTTGTTGAAAACGTCCTGTAAAATAGCCTAACGTCGTTCACGTTATTACTTCAGTTGTTTCTACTTTGTCATGTTTTAGGGGGCGGTGATATTGGATATGGTTATCGCCGGGCTGAATGACAAGCCCTGGTGCCTTCTACAGTAGCTGTAATGTTGGCAGTGTTGGATGGACGCGGTGTTGCAGGTGTGGGTGTGATGGGTAGGCCTCTGGATGACCCCTACCCCCCCACTGTGGCTAAGCCGTACAGCAACACATGTTTATGAATGTGTTAGATCTGCTGCGCTGCTTCTGTGTGTGTGTGTTAGTGTGTGTGTGCTTGCTGAGTCTGTTGCAGCAAAAACAAATGGCATTGGAATGCCCATGTACATTCCGACATCAAAGAGGTGAAGGGCCCGATGGATAATTGCATGGGGAAGCATGTAGAGGTGAGGGATGGGGAAAGGAGGGGGGAGTGGGTGGGTGATATGTCGAATACACAGACCTCCGACCGATACGCAGTGCGAAGACACATGGTTTGCCGTCGCCGCCCCCGCCCCTGGCGTAATGGAGTGTGTGTGTGTGTGTGTGTGTGTGTGTGTGTGTAGATGGGCTGTGATCTAGTATGGCTGTGGTTTGATTTCCTTAATGTAAATGGATCCGTGCTGACAGTAATGCGTTCCCTTCGTCCCTATTAGTCACAATAGATTTGTCCCTGGGAACATCTTACTGTAAACTCACGTAGGCTCTCTCTCTCTTTTGCTCTCTCTCTCTCTCTCCCTTGTGCTCTCTCTCGCGCTCTCTCTATCTACAGTATGTCTCTCTTTCTCTCTCTATCTTGTGTTTTCTTGTTTGGGGGGGTATTAGAACGCTGTGTTAGCCAATGTAAGTGTCGTTGTGAATCACATAGCCACCCAGCCTTGTTGGGTGGAGGGAAGGACATTGAGAAACATAGCCGCTGAAAATCTTATGAGTATGAAAAAAATGCATAAAAAGTACGGTGACGACATAAAACAAAATCATAATATCTTTTTTTTCCTACCACGGCATTAAAATATGCCACTTGCTGTGAGGGGTTTCAGGAATGTCATCTATATTTCATGAAACGTGCTCATTATTGCAGCTACTAACGTACAGTGTTCAAGCGATGATTCAGAGCCATTTAATGCAGATGGCAATGGTAATTGGTCCGTCTTCCAGTCGGATATTTCTTTTTTTATCATGTGCATAGAAGCATCTGTTGGGGTATTTACCGAACGGATTAAGCACTTAGATCATTTGCTTTGATATCCTAATTGTTGTACAGTCGTCGGGCGGTCATGGATTATTTCATCTAGAGGCGTACAATCAGTAGAGCAAATGTAGTCAATTCTTCTTCCACGTTCGTAGTGTTCCCTGAAGGCATCTGACCCCTAAATCACTAAATCCTAAATCACCCTGACCTCCTTAGTGACATGTATGTGAACACCATATACCATCTGTTTACTTGGAACACTGATTGGACCTTCCAGGCTAATTCAACATCTTTATTATTGGCATATGGCATCCAGACATAAAATCACAAAACAAGAAATCACAAAACAAAATCACATAACAGTAACTGACACAAAATCGCATGATACCAACGGACAACATGAATCCCGACAAATGGTTACTGACATATAATCACGGAAAACCGAAACTGACTCCTAATCACGTCGTGGTGTTTAATGCTCTGGTACCACTAAACCAGGCATACTGGCTGAACCCAGCTAACGGATCAAAGCCAGTTCCCCACAGCCTGACCCGCCGGCCCGGCAGCTGGGTCTTTGTCCCTGTCTTCAGCGTGTGTCTGGCTGAGTCGGAGGCCTTTGACCTACCCCTCCACCCCTCCACTAATGTTCAGCAAAAACCCCAACCGTCGTACGCGCTAAGGGCCACCTTCGTCACCTCAGGACACAGAGAGAGAGAGAGAGAGAGAGAGAGAGAGAGAGAGAGAGAGAATATTAATATTCTTATTCTCTGGGCCTGTCAGGCTCGTTTTAGTAGGACCCACGGTGCCTCTGTAAGACCCCTGACACTGATGATTGCGTGGGTGGCTTTGCTTAGTTTTTTCTTCAGTGTTTCTGCGTTTTATTGCCCCATAATTACTTTTTAGCCGCCATGCCTCTCCTGTTCAGCGTCCTGTTTTTTCGGTAAGGTGGAGGTGCTTGCCAAAAAAGGGCAGGAACAATAATGGAGGGAAAGGAAGTGAGATTAGCGTTTTTGGCATTCCGAGCTTTAAGCCTCACCATGAATATTCAGTGGTCTAACAAAATACTGGGATCCACAGTGTTTTAAAGATCGTTCAGTCTTTTATTGTGTGTGTGTGTGTGTGTGTGTTTGTTTGGGTGTGTGTACATGTGTGCCATTAGCCAGCATTAAAACGAACACATTAGCACAATGTTCTATAATAGTTTACATGTGCAAAGTCAAGCCAACATTTAGTGCACATTTACACACACACACACATACACATTTTAATGTTGGGGCTTTAGGATTGTATAAGTTTAACGAACGGTTCACCAATCAACTGGAATAATGGCGGCAGTAATTTAGCAATTTCCATGACAAACCGCTCTCTTCCCAGTCACACACACACACACACACACACACACACACACACACACACACACAAAGATGTGAGAGAGATGAGTACCAAAGCTGTGCACGGGAATGAGTCATTTTAATTGAGTGTGCTGAGCGATGAGCTAGCTTAAAGGTGCTTTAATTTGCAGTAGCATCGTAAAGTAATGGAATAGTGTACCCACTCGCTAGGTACGTAGGCAGGTTAATGTATGGAAAAATATGGAACTGGGGAAGAAATCCCTAAATACCCTCATAAACATATACTTATCTATCTAAATGAATAGCTTTGCATTACCACAGACGACCTTTATGCAGTCGCATCCATGTGTTTGCAATGTTTTCTTAGCGGTGGTTTAGACATGGAACATTTTAGTTTCTTTTAACCTTCGCCTCGATAAATGGAACATGTGTTTGTGGGTGTGGGTGCGATGCATCTCGCCCACGTGTGTGAGTCTGAGTATTGATGCTTGTGTGTGTGTGTGTGTGTGTGTGTGTGTGTGTGTGTGTGTGTGTTGGTGACGCATGTGTCGGTGTGTGCGCTTTACTCACTGGGTCCATGGCGGAGATAAATCCAAGGTTAACCGTTGTCAAGCGAGCCCCGTGGCCATTCCGGCCGGGAGTGGATGAAGCCAGCGCCGTGAAGTGGTCCCATAAGAGCCGCCCGGCTGCTGAACCTCTCCAGCTGTCCCATGCACACACACATGTACACACACTCACGCACGCACACTTATACACGTGCGCACACACACACACACACACACATGCAAATGAAAACGTGAAAACTACACACCCACATGCACATGCTACACACCCGCGTGCACGCAGCACACACACACAGACATATGCCATGTCCCTGTGTCTGGGGCACCTTGCGGGGGAGCGGTGGTAGGGGAGGTGGGGTTAGCCCACCCTCTCCATGCCAGCCCAGCAGGGGGTCCTGGACCTTTACTGGTGAGGTCAGAGCTGCAGAGCAGGAAAGCCTTATGTCTGGGGTGTTGGTAGTTGTGTGTGGGTGTGTGTGTGTGGGTGTGTGTGTGTGTGTGTGGGTGTTTTATTAGTATTTTTTTTTTCCACACATACTGTGACAGACACACACACACACAAACCCACAAGCATAAAAACGTGCTCAGCAAGGTCAGGGAGGTAACCCTCACTCCCAGCGATGTCAGCGATGGAGAGAGAGAGGGGCGAGTCAGGCCCTGGCAAGGTGAACAGGGTGGGTTTGTGCGTGGCGCGGTCCTGGGTGACAGATGGGGCCCAGGTGCCATTAGGCAGACAAACGACGGCTTCATTAGGCCTTGCCACTGGCCAGTGATGGATGCCATGATCCACTCCCCCCCCCCCCCCACCCACCCCACCCTAACTCCATATTTGGAACAGGCTGAGAAAACAGCTGAGGTATGTAGGTTAGGAGGGTTGCACGTGTGGGTCACAAAATCTGGACGTCCATGTCATGACAAAAATCGATAATGCTATTCATCACGTTGTTAATCATGTTTGATGATGGTCACAATTAGATTACATTCAATTTGATTAGGCCTGCTTTACATTCAGGGTCCAAGATTAACTTTTAGAATGTGGTGGTAGGTGGAATGTTTTACCTGCCAGAGTGGAAAAATCTATATTGTTTTAATATAACTTATTGACCTGTAAATGGGTAAACATTTTGTGGCAGGTGTTCATTGCCACAAAATTAAATTAAAGGTTAAGATAAAAAACAAACATTCTCTATCGTGTTTAGACACACTGCACATTACAATAAAGGGAGATTTTTGAAAGTGTATCTTGTGCCCAGGGGGACTTTGGATGAGCTGGTGTATGGGGTAAGAAGGGTCAAATGAAATGATTCTGACTTTACTTTTTGTTTATGAAATTTATCTTTAGATTAAGACAAAATCACTCTGCTCTGGGCCCTACCAAAGCCTTGATATGCATTATAATCAATTTCTTTTCACTCGTTTTTTTGCTTTTCATGGAGGAAGGTCTTTTGACGCCAGTGAAATGTCGTTCTGTCGCAGGCCAAATGTAATTACAACCTTTTCCCGTGCAGTTTACTCAAGTATTTTTGCAACTACAGTCGAAGGATCCTGCACTCAGGAACTGCTAAATTGCATCAATATGAATTATTTCAGTCACACGTGAAATATATACAATTATTGTTTCTTAAAGTACACAATTTGTGTGCTGAGTAGAGGGAAAAAAGCCCACATGGAGGCTGAACCATGAGGTTGGTGGTTCACAAGCAATTACCATTACGTTTACATTAGGTTCCCCATTGTTGTGTGGAGCGAGGAATGGGTAGTACATTCTCAGCCTGCATGTCTCTCTACACCAGAACGCACTCAGTTGTTGGCTTGATCTCGGCGGAGAAATAAATAGCATCGTATCTTGGGAGATTATTCCTCCAAGGAAAAAATTGAAAAAAATTGCTTCTTGTTAACTTTTTTAAGTTCTTTTTTTTTTAAGTGCACTTTGCAGACACTTTGCCGTCCATTTCCACTTTGTCTTTGACTATTTCTCTATGTTGCTGCGGAGAGACAACGGTCAGGTCTCCCTCTCAACCCACCTTTGTGTTGTCCAGAAGAGCCAAGAAAGGTAGACACACGAATACCACATGTGAAGGAACTCAATCATTAAGTTTCAAACAGTCTTACCCCCTTTATCTAAAGGCTCAATGTTTGCCTCTGTGGATGTTTTGGACGTTTGTATGCTCAGTCTCTTTTGGGAGTATGGACAGACAGTGTCTGTCCATCCAGGAAGTTAAGGTCAGGGAGTGGGAGAGAGAGGCGAGGAATAGTTGAATGGTACGTGATGACAGAGGATAGGCTTGGAAGAGATAACTGAGACATGGAAAAAAGTAATACATTTAGAGAAAAGGGTCATTGAATTGTGACGTAGGCTATCAAAAGTAATTTAAAAAAAATATGTATTGCAGCTGTTCTTTGTGTGCCATTAGGGAAAGTGGCACCATATTGAAACCTCAATATGACTTTGAAGATATCTCAAATCAGTCATCCAATCAGGCGCACAGGTCTAGGGCCCTTTTCTGAACGACACACTCTAGCATTCACACATAATAGCACTCTTTATTTTACAGTCATTTTATTCTGAGAGTTTGTTCTATATCAGTTGAACTTGTCCAGAATATAGTCAGACTAAATATATTGAATTTGTACTTTTTGTATCTAAATGGAGTATTTATATAGAGCTTTGTATTTATCCACCCAGGCGATAAAGAGCTTTTGATGCTCATCTGGTGGGCTCTAAACCCTGGGAAGGGAGTGTGAAATAAATAATTTATAGACGAGAAAGTTTATACATCGTACTGCAATAAATCATTAAACCTGAGTAATCGTTGGCGTCAGACGCAATTCAGTTTCATTCATTAGTTTAGTCTTTCTGCGATAATTCACCCACAGTTTGAGATAAACTAACAGGCTCTCATGATGATGCTATTATTATGTTGTTCGTCGCCGGGCCTACATTAGGCTCCAGTCCCATCCTGCATGGGAAGCCCCATGGTGTCATTTGACTTCATTAAAACCACAGTATTTGGGGGGGGAAAGCATAAGAGGCATTTGAAGTGGAATCTGCTTTGTGATCCCCTCCAACCCTCCTCGCACGCACACTAACCCACACACACCATGGTGTTAGATCCCTGACTACATGCACATATACACACACACACGCACGTACACACACATGAATGAACGCACCCACACGCATGCAGACACACACATGCACACACGCACACACACACACACCCTCCTGCTGCGTGAGAAATATGCTCTTTGATGTGCATGGAAGTGGCAGGGTTCCACCATTTCTTAATACACTTCTTTCTTTTTTTAAATCGTTTTATTTCTCGTCGTAGCAATCTGTTGCCTAATTCACCCCAAGCTGCACTTGGAGGAGGGCATACTTATAGATACACACACACACACACTCACTCCATTCTCTGTGATTCAAATTGGTTTGCTTATCTTTTTAGCGTCTCTCTCTCTCTCTCTCTCTCTCTCTCTTTCTCTCTCCATGTCTCTCGCCCTCATCCTCCTCCTCTTCTCTCTCTCAAATAGGTTTGCTTACTTTTAATATCGCTCTCTCTCCCTCTGTCGCTCTCTGTCTCTCTCTTCTGCTCTCTCTCTCCATGACTCTCGCCCTCATCCTCCCCCTCTTCTTACCTCTAAAATAGGTTTTCTTACTTTTTAGTGTTTCTCTCGCTCTCTCTCTCTTACTCTCTTTCCATGTCGCTCGCCCTCATCCTCTTCCTCTTCTTACCTCTCAAATAGGTTTTCATGCTATTAATATCTCTCTCTCTCCCCCCCGCTCTCCATGTCTCTCGCCCTCATCTGCCCGCTGTTCTTCTCTCCACATGGTTCTTCTCTGCACATGTCCTAGTGGAACCCAGGTGCTGGTGTCTGTGGTGGGGCTGGGGGCACTGGTGTTGGTGGTCTGCGTTGTGACCAGGGGAGGGGGGGGGCTCTGATGGGACTGGCGATGCATGATATTGTGAGTCAGACGTATAGGGGGGGGGGGGGGGGGTGTCCCGGGCTGCAGTCAGACACAAAAAATGGATACGGTCTGGGCTCCTCCACTGGTTTGCTGGTGGTGGTGGTGGTGGTGGTGGTGGTGGTGGTGTGGGTGTGAAGGACGGAGACAGACTAAAAAAATGAAATGAAAAATCAAAAAAAGATGGATTTTAAAGGAGTGACCGAAACCCAGCAGCAGGGGGCAGAGAGCACATTGCAGACACATTGCAATTAGTGGGGGGGTTACATCAGAGACGACGCCACGGGAGAGGCCCCGGTGGATTTCAGAGATTACACGTAGACTTCTTCAATCTTTGCTTTTAGCCTCGCCGCCTCGGCCGAATGGCGCCGCAACACCGAACCAAATGGAAGAATTACACCTATAAACCTCCTCTGCCCGCCGCTGGATGGAGTGGAGAGGTGGAGTCGTACTCCAGCAGATGGTGTAGTGATGAGGCTTGGTTTGACTTCCAGCCAAAAGGAACTAGGTTCGATCCCCCTCCAAAGTCTATACCGGTAGTCTATACCTAGAGACATGCCGACCACTTTCCCCTCTCCTTCATCGCTTCTTCATGTGTCCCTTTGGATGTAAAACTTTGCTCAATGAGTAAAGAGATGCGTCGAGGTACTGCCCCACATTACTGCGTTTATTTCCTCTTCTTCGATACAAAACACTCGGGCCTTTCAACAGGTCTATTCTCTGCATTGTAAACCAAAGATATGGAAAGTCGTTCCCTCGAGGCGTGACTCCCTATCTCGCCTTCATTGTTTGCTTCGCAGCGGTTTTATGTGCGTCTATCGATGTGTGTGTGTGTGTGTATACATGCACCACTCGTGTGTGTGTGTGTGTGTGTGTGTGTCCGTGCACCTATGTTTACGCGACCAGTGGCCGAGCGTCCATGCGGCATGGCGGCCAGCAAGGTGTTGTGAGGGTTACCGCCTGCCTATTTTCCGGCTGACTGCTTTGTTAGTTCCCCGAGACCACAAATCTCTGGGATTGATTTCTGCTGGTGGCAGAGAGAGAGCGAAAGAGAGAGGGAGAAAGTGAGAGAGAGAAAGAGAGAGAGAGAGAGAGAGAGGGAGAGAGAGAAAGGGAGAGAGAGAGCTGTGATTACAGCTCCATTGTGGCTCAACTTTGATAACAATCATGACTTCCCCTTCTTTTGTCCGACTTCGTTGTTATTCCGTCCATCCTCTATCCTCCATCAATACAATGACGACGACGGCAGCGTTTGAATTTTGCGAGGAGGAGGGAAGGAAGTTGATGTTTATTTTCATCTCAGGGGAGAAAAAGGATTATTATATAAATGTGCTATGAAAACAGATCTCCTGTAGTCGTGACAGGCAGATTGGCACACAGGGTCAGCAACAGCCAATCATCCCTCATCTCCCATGGAGGTCTTCCTCTATCTCCCACCCCTGTTCCTCTATATGCCTCTCAATTAGTTTATATTCGATCAAACGTATTCAAAGGGACTGTTTTCAACATTTACATTGCCAAATTAGATTAAACCTCACCTTCTCTCTCTCGCTCTCTCGGGCGCTCCCGATCTCGCTCTCCCGATCTCGCTCTCTTGCTCTCACTCTATTTCTCACTCTTTCAGTCTCACTCTCTCTCTATCTCCCTCCCGCTCGCTCATTTAAAACATTGTAATGCATTTATCAACCACAACAATAGCAATTGTGACAATGAATCCTACATTAATTGACGATAATAAGGGAAGAATTCAATCAACTCATTCAGTAGAGGCAGCCTCTCCCTCTCTCCTTCTCTCTGTCCTCCCTCCCTCCCTCCACCAATTCTGTGGCAGTCGGCATCAAAGACTCTGCATAAGGGGGAAGACCTGTTTTTCTCTCCTTTTTTCATCTTAATCTTAATCACTCGCACACCTAAAGGGGGTGCACTGGTTTCAGACAGCTGTGGTAGACTTTTTATCAAGCGTTCAGCTGCTGCTTAAAAGCTTCTGCAGAAACAGCTTCTTCCTTTCAACTGGAAGAAGCCGTGTGTGCTTTCTTTCAGCTGGGAGTTTATAGAGGTGCCTTCAGTGTGAGGTGTACAGGGATAAGCACGTACACACACACACGGAAATGTGATGATTTTGTTAGATTTTGTTGACTTTTTCCTGAATATATATTTTTCATTCCTGTTTTTTGTTTGCATGCTTTTAAACTATTTTTGAATATGCGACCACATTAACACAACACAATCCTCTTCACTAAAGCCTTGCTGTATTTGCATATTTGTATTAACCAAACAATTTTTTTAATAATTTATTTCCCTTGGCCTGGGTGTCAATTACAATTACACTAAATACAATTACACTGCAAAACACTCTCACACACACACACACACACACACACACACACACACACACACACACACACACACGTACACACTGACCAACCCCAACATGGGATAAATGATTCGCAGGACAAAAGATGGGAGTGCCCAACCATGCAAAATAAAATGTAACATTTTTAAAAATACATATAAGCCCACCACACCAAGTGCTGTCATGGTCTGATGAGGAAATAGTCTGAGCTGGGTGGGGGGTAGTCTCAGAAATCACATTTTAGATGAATATCTAAAGTCTGTGCAGTCCCCCCCCCCCGGAAGTCCTGCTGGGACATAGTTGGACCGCTGGGTCCCAGATTACGATGGGGGTTCTTGGAGAGGTCGGCCTGTCCATCGAAGAACTGGGAGTCGCACGGTGTACACACTCTGGAACGTTTAAGCCCTTCCCTTACACTCATGTGCACACACACACACAGACACAGACACACACACACACACACACACACACACACACACACACACACTTACAAATGCATGCATGCTCATGAACAGAAGCACACACACACACACACACACACACACACACACACACACACACACACACACATTTGAATAGAGACACACAACAAAAGCATCTGGCCGGTTCTCTACCGTAGACCTGTTATTTAGTCTTCAAAGCCACACAGCCTCACTGGTGAAATAGCCGTTATCATTATTTCTGCAACATCTGTTTCTACATTTAAACGGGGCCCTCCTCTCTCTCTCTCTCTCTCTGTCTTTTTCTCTCTTTATATATATCGCTCTCTCTCTGTCTATCACTTTCTTTGCCGCGCTGCACAAAAGTCTAGCAATGGAGCTGTCGCGAGTCATAATTAATCCGACACATATAATTGCTTTTCAATCCATCCGGGTGCGCTCAGTCACAGACGTGCCTTTCCCATCACTAGTTTTTTTTTCCTCAAAAGCTCACGCAGAGTTGCTCCGCTTAAAAAAAACAGTTAAGTGATAACCAGTTGCACCTGACCCATGGTAACAAGCAGAGAAGACAGAAATTGAAGATGTACAGCCGTTGTTAAGATAAAAATATATATGCAATAAAAAATTTTTTTACTTATTGCCTGGAGTCGCGACGAAGAGGTTAGCGTTGCTTTGTGTTTTGCTCTGGCAGTGCTCTGACCTAAAATCTGTTTGTCGTTTACGCCCATACCTCCCTCCTCCACCTCCTCCTTCTCCTCCTCCACCTTCTCCACAAAATCACACATAATGGAGGTGAGAAGTGACGGGAAATACTAGCAAGCCATGGCAAGAAAAAGGTAGAGAGTGAAGGTAGAGGGAAGAGAGAAATAGAGGGACATAAAGATAGAGACTAAGAGAGAGACAGAGAGACTGAGAGGGGTAGAGAAAGAGAGACTGAGATACTGGTAGAGAAAGAGACTGAGCAAGAGAGAGAGGTAGAGAGAGTGACAGAGAGAGAGAGAGAGGTGGAGACAGAGAAAGGTAGAGAGAGTGGCAGGCATAGAGGAAGAGGTGCATACAGGTCAAGATAGAGAGGGATTAGGAAAGAGAGAAGGGTAGACACAAAAAAGTAGAGAAAAGGAACAAGAGAGAAAGTAGTAGAGAATGGGAATTAGAAAGAGGTAGAGAGAAAGATAGAGTCAGAGGGAGATATATATATATAGAGAGAGCGAGAGTTTTCGGGGGTGCTTCTTTATCAGTAAAGTGCAGCATCTCTTGAGTCGGTTGGCCGTGTGTGTGTGTGTGTGTGTGTGTACACGTGGCAGCGGAGGCCCTATCACAGGGCTGCGACCGGCGCTCCGCAGGGAGGTGCACTCCTGCTCCGCATGCAAAGATTTGCAGGGTTCACACAGCGGCCTCCGTGTTCCCTCTGATCCCTGGGAAATGCACAGCGTCAACCCCGGGCCCAGTCCGCCGAGAGCCGCGCCACGCGAACACTGCTGAGCTTAGCTGTCTCCGTAGCTCGGCATCCGCGCTCCCTCAGCATCACTCTGCCGCCGCTCCCCCAGCCTGCTGCTCCTCCTCATCCTCCTCCTCCTTCTAGTCGTTCCCCCAGCCTAGGATCCCCCTCCCCCTCCTCCTCCAAACACACCGCCCCCCTCGCCTCAAACCTACTGCTCCCTTCTTCTTATTCTCCTCCTCCTCCTCCTCCTCCTCCTCCAAACCCTACAAGCACCCCTCACCTCCCCTTACAGCTCCCCTTCTCCTCCTCCTTCTCCTCCTCCTCCTCCTCCAAACCCTACAAGCACCCCTCACCTCCCCTTACAGCTCCCCTTCTCCTCCTCCTCCTCCTCCTCCTCCAAACCTTACAATCACACCACTCCCCCTCACCTCCAACCCCGCTGCTCCCTTCTACTCCTCCTCTTCCTCCCCCTCATTCCCACCACCACCACCAAGCACACGCACACACCCCCTTTATATGACATTCACCCCCCTGCCCCCTATTCCCTATTCCCTATTCCCTAAAACCCTCCCCCCCACCCTCCCCTTCCCAGCCCGGCTCACGAGCGGAGTATAAAGCATGGTGTCATGAAGTTGGTGCAGAGGTGGATGTGGAGAGGAGGCAGGGCGAGGGAGGGAGGGAGGGGGGGGGGGGGGGGCCCGGTTTATTCACAGCTTACTTACCTTCCACATGCTGCCAAGCCACGCAGGACGCGTGTGGAGACGTCCGTAGAGCGGGCGGGTGAAACAGAGCGGGTGGGCGAAACAGCTAAATGCTGCATCACCACTATATCAGAGAGCTGCGTTGATGGACTATGACAAGGGGTCCCGACGCGCCGAGCCAACCCCGCCACTGAATGCTAACAGAAAGCGCGTTTTTGTTCTGTCTCTGCGCTTTGTTGTCCCGGCAAACGGCGCCGTTACTCTGGATGTGTTTTGTGTTTCTGTCTGGAGAGGGAAGAGGTTTTTTTTGTCTTTTTGTCCTTTTCTCCTTTTTTTTTTTTGTTGCTGGAATGGAGTGAAACTCCCGTCGTTCTTTGGGGTCGCCGCGGGCGACGCTGTCCTGTGAATGTCCCAGAGTGCGACAGGAACCCCTCTGTGTTTGTCTTGTCCGTGCGTGTGTGTGCGTCGGCGTGCAAGTGTGTTAGAGAGAGAGAGAGAGAAATAATAACACTGGTGGGACAAACAGTCCCTTCTCCCGGAAGTAAACATCAACAAACAGAGTTGTTTTCTTAAGAATAGCTGTGGCTGACGAGCACGGCCAATGAGAACACAGCGAGGGTGTCAGAGAGAGACACATACACACACACAGGCTTCCGAAAGTGCCAGGGGATCCTGCTTCTGAGTGAAATAATGAATGGAGAAGGCACAGCACACAGATTAGTCATTTATGTTGTTTATGTGCGTCTGTCTGTCTGTCTGTCTGTCTGTCTGTCTGTCTGTCTGCAAACACACATATTTGAAGTGCGGGGCTTGTGTGTTTTGCAAATACACCGGTGCGTGTGTGCCAATGCATCTCCTCTGAGTCTTAACAGGGATATGATCCTTAACATCCTTGATGTTTTTAGCCCCCCCTCTCTGTGTTTTTGTTGGCCATTCCCACCAAAGGCCCCGGTTCTCCAATCAATGATGGAGCGGAGGACCGCTGCAGACAGATGATCTGACAGGAAGCCAGGCAGGGAGGCGCGGGCCGTATCCCGGTTCCACCGCAACGCGCCGCGTGGGTGGAACCAGAAGCCGCTTCCCCTGTTCAAGAGAGATGTCGGTCGAGGCAGAGACTATAGAGAAGACCGAGACCGAGAGAAAAAGGCCCATACTCATAAACTGGATGAACCTTGGAAGTGTGTGTGTGTGTGTGTGTCTTTTTGTGTCTGTGTGTGACGGAGTGTGTATGTGTGTGTGTGTGTCTCGGTGTGTGTGTGTGTGTGTGTGTGTGTGTGTGTGTGTGTGTGTTTGTACCTCAATCTTTGTATTCAATTTTGAAGTCGCAGTCACAGCCAAGACACTAGAAGAGCCTAGACTCAGTGAAATACCGAGCAGTCCTCATAAGCTGGTGGAATGTGAAGTGAGTGTGTGAGCGTATGTGTGTGTTTGTTTGTATGTGTGTATGTGCAAATTTGTTTGTACCTACAATCTGTATTTACATTCCCGCCCGCCGTATGCGCAATCTACGCATCGGGGCTGTATTTGTCTTTGTAGTCTCTATTTCAAAGCCCACCGGGATGTGTCCCCTGTATGCTAAGTGTGTTGTAAATAAAGCATTTTATATCCACGGCCTATTGTTCTGCCATACCTCCGCAGGCTACACCTCAATCATCGCGAGTGCTAGCCGGCCATTTAGATAGCTCCCCGCGTCTGTGGCGCACTAGGAGTTATGAGTGTGAGTGTCTAACCACCACGCTAGCTGGCTGCTGCTGTTATGACCCCATCAGGCCTACAAAAGGCTCTGGCTCTCTCTGGATCTCCCGCTGATAGGGTGTGTGTGTGTGTGTGTGTGTGTGTGTGTGTGTGTGTGTGTGTGTGTGTGTGTGTGTGTGTGTGTGTGTGTGTGTGTGTGTGTGTGTGTGTGTGTGTGTGTGTGTGTGTGTGAGTGAGTGAATGCAGATGGTCCTATAATGGGACTACAGGAGAGTGAGGATGGATACAGTCATTGCTCTTGATGGGCGCATTCCCTTTATTTATAGACAGTGGCGTGTGTGTGTGTGTGTGTCAGACGGTGCTGTGGTTTTCTAACTGACGAGAGCTGAGGGGGGGATAATGACATCACTGCCGGTGTGTGTAATGCCCATCGCCGACACAGAGGGCCATTACTCCTCAGTGGCGTCGGGGGGGGGGGGGGGGGGGGGGGGACTAATCGAGTGTAGGCGTTGCAGAGGGATCTCCTCTAGTTTCCCTATCCAACCCTTACATCTCTGCAGTTTGGTGTGCGTGAGAGTCTACCCGGTAGACAAATAAAATCTGACTTTTGATTAAGGTCTAGAGTCGTAAATGGTAATTAGCACTTATCTGGCTAAGAGCAAACACGTTTGTAGAGAAAGTGTCTGTACAGGTTAAGATTCGCAACACCTTTTAGTCAGGCCTCCGTGTTAACTCGTATTCAAGTCCCCTTCCTCTCGCGCTGATTACATTATCTTCAGCAAAATATTATCTCTAACGAAATGGCGTCACTCCACCTATTTCAGCTGCTGGTTTCTGGCCCAGGCTCGGGGTAATCTCCACCCAGTAGTTCTACCTGTAACGTCGTAGGACTGCTGGATCACAGATGACCTGATTACAAGTGTCTGTGGAAATGTATGTCCACAGATACACAAACAGTCAGTGTTTTATGGGGTTGTGTTTTTGGAATTGTTTATGGAAATGGGAAGCACAGGTCTTAATATGTATTTGAACTTTGTGTTTTTTTTTCTTCATTTGGTTTATTTATAAGTCGCCGTGTGTTATTATTATATCCACGGGTGAACAAGTTTCTGCACTGACTTTCAGAAAGTCGTCTTTATTTGCTGGTTTTTCCATCTCCCACGTGACTCGTTTCCCTGCAGAGTCTAAAAAATGTAATTGTGTCTCGTCGAGAGCGACTGAAAGGGAAAACAAAGAGAGAATGAGCGAGATTGAGAGCGAGAAAAATATGTCGAGTGGGAGCACAAGAGAGAGAGAGAGGGGAGAAGGAGGGGAGAGAGCTCAAGGAGGGCTGACCTCAGTCGATACGGTATTGATTTTACTCGTTTTGGTTCACTGCGGGAGTGAGACATTGGAACTGGGCAGCTGAACGTTCGTCTTGAGTAGCAGAGGTGAATCAAATATGCTGCAATCACCTCGTTTTCGCTGTCATGTCCGTACATTTCAGCAGCTCCTGCTGCAGGGAAGGATAGCACATTTTAATATGTGAGATGGGAAAAATATATATATTGAATCAATTGTTAATTATTGATAAGTAACTGATTTGGTGGAAAACCAAGCTAGTTTCATGGCTTCCCCTTTTTTTTTACGTATTTTAAATTTAACAGATTTTATTTGATGTAGTGACACAATAGACAGTATTATGTATTCTGAAAAGGTAAGCCAGATGCCACCACATACATTTGACCTAGACAACGAGTATAACAGTGACAAAAACAAACACGAGGGAGGCACCACAACCGAATAAGGAAATGCACATGAATGGACATTGCATGAAAAACATTGTTGATTTACTCCTGCACTCACTACAAACATCATGTTATCAGTTCGGTTTGGTATTTGTTTTGTGTCAGGTTGACTCATCAATGTTTAAAATATCCCTCGGCATCGGTATGGAAAAAAAAAGAACCATCCTATTCAAAGCCAAACGTTTCTCCACAGGATCACCCTGTGTAGTTCCAACGCCCCCACTCCTCTCCCCCCTTTATTTGTCACATCCTGTGGTGTTCAAATGTGATATTCAACATTGATGTTTTACAGGAGCTGTCCTACATAATTCAGGTTTCAGAAGGTCTCTGATGAATTGACCTTGAGGCATCCGATTACACTTCAGTACACCGGATGCCACTTTAAGCATGAAAGCTGTGCGGTCTATTTACCATCTATCTATATACCATTTTCTATCGCTTTTTTAAGCCTACTGCCCACTATATATAATGCACTGCGTCGCCTATGTAGAATACAAATACTGACGCGTTATCGCCATGCGATTGATCGGGAAATTGTCATGAGCGTGCCGATATCCTCCTTCTGTATTCCCTTTCATCCATGTCCTTGTCAGTATAGGAAATACGATTACCATGCTCTCCAAGCAGCACACGTCTCCTCGTAGTATTTTCTTTCTAAGGACGTTACTGGGAAAATAAAACAGTCAATATGTCTGCCGTAATTTCAAAAATGCCCTTTCAGGGAATTTTGGCACATGTCAATGAGAACGTGTTTACCAAAGGTCCCGATACATGACTATGTGCCATTCTGAGCATCTGATTATTGAACGTAATACCGTGTGATGGCAGGATTATGGAATCTTGATTCTAAAGCCTTGTCCCTCTGTGTGTCTGTGTGTTCGCCGTCCGTCTGTCCGTCTGCGTAGGCCCAAAGCGATGAACAAAATGGAGGAAACTGTGTGCAGTTATACAGAATGGTTGGATTCCTGGTAGTTCAGCAGGTTCCCTTTTTTGAATACTTTTGAAGATAACACCGGATTAACATTGCAGGTACCATTCAGAGTTCACAACACTGCCCTTTGGCAGACACGGAGCCAGGAGAAAAGTCAGGTTAGGTTAAATAGACACTGCCATCCCATATCTGCAACGCTCTCTCTCTCTCTCTCTCTCCCCCCCCCTTCTCCCCCCTTCGGTCTTCTCTTCTCCTCATCATCCTTTCACAATCCTTTTCTCATCATCTCCTTCTCTCCCTCCCTCTCTCTGTCTCCCTCTCCCCGATCCTTTTGCTGTTCAAATACGCGCCCCCGTCCCGGTGTCATCTGCATCCCGCTCCCGTGTCGTGTTTGTTCTTTTCTTTCTTTTTTGCCCTCTTTTTACGACGTTGTTTCAAATAATAGATTATCGCTTGCGTTCGTTAACGCGAGCGGCCATCAGCATTAACGGGCTTGCCATGGGGCCGATTCACGCGCACTGTGATTACTCCTCGTGAGCAGCCACACATTCAAGGCCGCGGCGGCGCGTATACATACAGTATCTATCGAACACCCCGGGCGAGCGTTCGTTCTGCTCGCTCGCCCGTCCGCAAACATCTGCATATCATCACCACCATCCGCCACACCCGCCTCCCCCCCCCCCCCCCACCAAACAACCCCTCATTCGTCCTCGCAACATTAAATCCATTTACTGCTCCGCACAGCACACGTCTAAATCTGGGGGGCGAGTAATTAAATGTCATTCTCTTCCTCCATTAGCGAGATACCGGTAATTAGCTGTTGGAAGGGAGGCCGCACGTGTGTGTGTGTGTGTGTGTGTGTGTGTGTGTGTCTCTCTGTCTCTCTCGCACTCACAGCCATCATTCTTTACCTTCGCTCCATCCATCGCACCAACACGCCCCTCGCAAGTGTCGTCTCGGGCTTCTATTTGGTGTTACCGCATGTGTCTCTGTCAAGCTCTCTGCGATTCTGTCAACACCCCTCCCTCCCTCCATCCATCGCACTTTGGTGTCATCAGGTTTTTGAAAGAGGTAATTGAAGCATGGCCGACCACTGCAGTGATTATAGGGCTCTTTTCTTTTTGGGGAGGTTTTTTGTTGTTGTCGTGGCTTAGGTTATATATTTCCTGGTTTAAAATCAAGAAACTTCCCTATGAAGCCTCCAGACAACCTATAAAATCCCAGTGTGTGAAATCACCGTGCGCAACCGTCCACACCCGTCCTTTTATTTTACTGCTAGGCTTGATTCACAATCTAGGATTACCGCAGATTAGAGCAAGAGAGCCCCCCTAAAAATAGCCACCAGAACACTCACAGAAGAATCCTTTCAGCTATCTGAAGAACGGTATCAGGGCTATGATGATGACGAGATAGGATAAAGGATTTACAAGATAAAACGTTGTTGAACAATTAAAAATATCCTCTCCGGGAAACACTCCTGAAAACTACCGGAGTGTGTGAAAAAATCTGCTTTTGGGTTGCTTATCATGTGTGGCTTTTTCTAGCTATGATGGTGCTTGGTTGGCGACGTATATCTTTTGACACTAACGGTCAAACATATGTCACTTTTACACAGACATCAACTCTAAAGAATTTGTAAAAGATAAGCAACGCTAAGGCGTTTGGGTGCAGCTTGAGTCTTGTCTTATGGTTGTCATGAGTCTTGACAGGAGGAGTCAAGTTCAATGTTTTGTCTCGATGTCTCTCTCCTAGACTTCTATTTGCGGCAAACGTACGCATCTGTGAAATAAACAAGAAAGTATACGCGATGAGACAAGCAAAATATAGAAAAAGCGACCACAAAAACGAAGAGCTATGACGAAACAAGCTAACGCTCGCCTGAATATACAGACAGCCATTTATTTCTGTTAGTTTAAAAGCCTAACGCTGTCGTCAGCGAGACATCCAAGGCAGATGTTGCTGCTCAGGCCTGATTGCCTTTGCAAAGGCCCCATCAGGGATTGCACTTAGCTACTCGCTAAAGAGCTAGCGAGAATGCAGTGCGCCACGCGAGTTATTTTAGCTTTGCACCGCGCTCTGCCTGCTACACACCGACAGAGAACGGTTGAAATATTGATAGCCCTTGTTCTTTTTTTTCGCACTGCTTTCTCTTCTTCTATACATCATAGATGGGGTCGGGTCAAGGATGAGATGGGCTATATAGCTCTGTTTTGGCCGAGAGAAACGTTGTTTTGTCTTGTTGTTGTGGCTGTTGTTGTTTGGTTGCTGGGTTATTGTGGCTGCTGTGAAGTGCAGATGGAGGGAAATTACCCGTACCCTGGAAGATGGGAGCTTTGTTCTTGACTGTTGTTTGTCTATCCCAAAGAGTCCTTTAAGGTGGATGGATATATAGAAAGATAGATAGATATAAAGATATACAGGTAGATATATAGATAGATAGATAAATAGATAGATAGATGGATAGTTAAAAAAAAAAAAAATGTTTTTTTGTTTTTAGTAAAATGCTATTTTCAGTGGATGTTTTCAGTTATTTTCAGTTATATTTTCTCACACAAACTGTGTTTGACTGCAGCTGTTGAGTATTTCCATAGACAAATGTGAATCTATTATATTATAGATTAGCTAATTAATACGTTTGGACAATCTCTTTTGTTTTCATACTCGCTCACACTGAAAAGATACACGTGATTAGTTCTGAAAGCTAAGTGATTTCGGGATTCATTTAATCACGAACATTGATGAACTTCGCCATGAAAAGTGACAGCGGCCGCAACACACACACGCACACACACATTCACACACATACGCACATAATAAGCACAAGTGTGTGCTTATTGTAAATCACTTTAGACCCGAGCGCTGCCAAATCACTGGCTGTAATGCAAGGCAAGAGCTAAAGGTGTTAACTACCTCTGCATTCATTCACCACCTTCGCATCGCACACCCGGACGAAGAAAACAAACATCTCAGAGCTAATGTTCCATTAGCACTGACCTCCATCTACATGGGATGCATTTGCATATCACCTTCGCTCTTCCTTCCCACGCCATGATGGCAGCCTAAAACCAGGGTGTCCTTATGCGGAGGAAACCGTGCAGGGTAAACCCGTAGCAGCCATAATCACCCCCACTTCATATTCATGTTGAGGGGAAAAAAACTGATTGAAAACTGCCAGTTTCTCCTACTGTCAGTTAGCCGTATAGCCCACCAAGCTAGACCTAATTGGAGAAGTGTAGGGTAGGGAGAGGGAGAGGTGCCATGTTGGGTTCCATGAGGCTGGATGTAGTGGTGATTGCAGGGGGGACTGGGTCTCACCTGCATCTGCGTTCGCCGACAGTTCACCCAAACTTCGGAGCTACCCACAAAAGTGCCCTCGCTGTGTTTTAATCGTGAGCTGATGACATGGAAATAAAACTGCATCTCTCCGTAATACGGAATACACATTCAAGCATAGCAGTAAGCTGTTCTGTTCTGGGACGCCGATTCCACAGTCCTACTGTGCTATTATTACCCATTATATATATATATATAAATATTAAATTCGGAATGTTCCGGTGACAGTCCAGTGCCGGTGAGGCAGAGAGAAACAAGCAGATGCCCGCAGAGTTCATGATGTCGCTGTCGCCCCCGGGGGGGGGAGGTGTGAACCCACAACATCTGCTGGAGCCGTCAAGCTTTTCCTTTTTTTTTTTCCTTTTTTTTTGTGCAGTGACAGCAGAGAGAGAGCGGTCGCACCTGGTGTGAGGGCTTCCTAAAGCACCAGCGCCGTCTCTTATGTAAGCACAATTAGGTGCCCTGTGATGCAAATGCAGTGCACTGCTTGCAGGGCTGCACACACACACACACACACACACACACACACACACACACACACACACACACACACACACACACACACACACACACACACATGCTCACACACACACACACACACACACACACACAGAGTTGCAAACACATGTGCTCACACACACAAACACACACTCACACACACCGACACACACTCACTCCCACAGATAGTTGCACATCCATGTCTGTCACCTAGCTCCCTAGCCAAAAGAAAATGAAAAGTGACTGAATAGAAGAGGAGCTGTGTGTGTGCGCACGCGTGCGTGCGTGTGTGTGTGCGTGTGTGTGTGTGTGTGTGTGTGTGTGTGTGTGTGTGTGTGTGTGTGTGTGTGCGTTTGATGTTTATTTAGCGTCCCCTCCTCAACGCGCAGCCCCTGTGTATTGTTCCCTCCAAATGAGCTGCCAGTCAACCCGATGCCTGGCCGCGGGGCCGCAGAGTGACAGCTGTTAGCGGCCGTTGTGCCACCGCGGTGCTAACATGACGCTGTTCCCCCCCCCCCCCCCCCCCCCCCCCAACAATTGTTTATCTTAAATCGCCGGGGAGGAGGAGGTGGGAGCCCACAGGTGTGCTTGAATGGCCTCGATGGCCGCACACACTTGAGCACGGACAAGAGCGCCCGCTTCCAGAACGATGCTAGCCTTGGTGCGCGTCTGCCCTGCTCGCCCGCCCCTCGCCGTAATGAGGCCGGCGCACTGCGCGGCGGGTGACGCCCTGATTGCACGACAGGAAGGGGGGGGGGGGGGGGGGGGGAATGATGGGACCCTCGGTCACCTGTGAAAAGGCCTCATTGTTTTGGCGACGCACATGCACGTGTGTTTATTGAGGTAAGGATTCAAGGATGTTCGAGAGTGTGTGTGAGTGCACCCAGGTTGGCCGATGACAACCCCAGCAGCTATGGATGTTGGGTGCTTTACCGCCCAAACACTCACACTCTCCACATGATGATTCCATATGCAATCATGTCTAAAAAATTTGGTTTTGATCTTTACTGCTCACACACACACACACACACACACACACACACACACACACACACACACACACACACACACACAGGGCCCCAGGCGGCAGAACCCCTGGGCCCCCCCCCCGCACAATAAGTATGCCATGATCCATATTTCACATATTGCCTGTAAATTGCTCGGCCAGAACCGTTTTGACACACAGAGCCTGTGCGAAGAGAGATTGCCTCTCTCTCTACCTCTCTCGCTCCCTCTCTGGCTTGCTCTCTCTCAACGTATTTTCACTCTCTCTCTGATGCACACTCTCTCTCTCTCTCTCTCGCTCTCTCTCTGTCTCTCTCTCTCTCTCTCTCTCTCTCTCTCTCCCTCTCTCTCTCTCTTTCTCGGTACCTGATTCCTACCTTGAATACAAACAACCCTCGACAACAAACCGATACAGAAAAAAGTCAGATCCGAGCTTGTGCATTTCAGGTTTTCCTTTGTCATGCTTGAGGGCTTCTTAATTGCAGTGTTCTCATTGGCTACTAGGTGGAACCGATGATGAGCGACCTAGTGGGTATTCATTGGAGTCCTGATGTTACCTGTAATTATATGCTTGTACAAGTCTAACACCTAAAACCTAGAGAGAGAAAGGCAGCATTCTGCACACTTTGAGCAACAACACCGTTAAATGATTTCCATCTAAAGTGAACACGATTCCTATCTCTTGTCTCCTTCTCTTTTGTGTTTTTTCGAGGGCAATTTAGTTAGGTCTATCGCTGCTGGATCGTAGGAATGTTGACGTTCTGAATATAAAGGGAGTTCAACCTTGCCATACATGCAGACATTATGCCACAATTAAGGGTCGCTCGGGCTATTAAACCCGCAATGGTTGGCATGTTGACAATGCAATGTTGTCAGATACTTCTCGTGTGTGTGTGTGTGTATGTGTGTGTGTGTGTGTCTGACACTTGGAGCAGTTCGGCTCCCCTTCTGTCACCTTGTTGGGGAACAAATGTGTGAGCATCACACACTTGTACGAGGATTCTTTCACACACACACACACACACACACACACACACACACACACACGCACACACACACACACACACACACACACACACACACACACACAATGTGTTAAGATTAGAACTACAAACATGTTAACTGTATTATTAACAACTGTATTAAAAAACGGTTTCCTGTTTCCTGTGCCCTTTCTCCACTGATTATACCAGCCATATGATCATTATTATACACTAGACTATAAATAGTAGGTTGTCACCACTTTTTTTTACAATTTTGATTGTATAGTGTTGATTTATTCTCAGTAGCTCGCTTTGGATAAAAGCATGATAAAAAGTGATTTACAACTGTAAATAGGTGGTAAGGGCATCTCGTCATCAGTTTCTATCTTGAATCATGCTCATGTCTTATCTACCAGATGAACTCAGGCATTGTTTGGCTGGGAGACACCCTGACTACTAGACTCCCCTGCCTCACCTTTATAATCTAACCCTGGACATGTGTTTTCTCAATCCACAGTGTGTATGGTTTCTTCCGTCAGCCGGTTAGTGATTGGAGGGTCGTTAGGGAGTCACACGGGCCCCTTCACCACTTTCCTAATCCTTCAAACAGGACGACCGCGTTTCAATCGCAGCTTGTCAGTTTTTATTTAGGATTTTATTCATTACTAAGTGCATTAGTTAGGCCGGGGTGCAGAGGGGGTGGATTGACACTGTGTCACACCATGAGGGTCTGTGTGTGTGTGTGTGTGTGTGTGTCTGTGTGTGTGTGTGTGTGTGTGTGTGTGTGCAGCTTGCAGGCTGTGTGAAACTAGCCAGTTAAGTCTGAGACATAGCTGGCTCTTGGGACCAGGCGTGTATAAAGAGCCATCCAAACACAGCTGTTCCGCTGTCACAACGACATCGTACCTTGTCTGGTTTGTATCGAAACGTGTTTGTCTTTTTATCTTTATTTATTTATTCATTTGTTCAGTCATTTATTTATGAACCCACCCTCCTTATTCATGCATATTTTATTCCTATTTTTCTTCTTCTTCTCCTCCTTCCTTCTCCCTTCCCTGTGTAGTTTCAAGCACAGAGTGTGGTTTTATGTAAGACTGTCATATTTGAAGGAGTGAGGTGGAGGAGGGAGGGGGTGTAAAAGAAAATGGCTGACTCCTGCCTCCTTATAAACTAACTGCTTCCATGCCTCCAAGTTGCAGGAACAAAGACTAAAGAGCCCCAGCATATGTGAAGTGTGTGTGAAGCACCCACTCACATGCCACAAACACAAACGCACACACACACACACACACACACACACACACACACACACACACACACACACACACACACACACACACACACACACGTGCAGTGCAGAGCTTGCGTGAGGGACACCGAAGATGGCTTCAAAAGGGAGCCTTCAGACGCTGTTTACTGTATGGCTGCCGACGCGGTGACTGACACCTTCTCACTGGGGAGTGTGTCACTCCAATCTCTCCTTCAGCAACCTCTGACGACCCCGCCCCCCCAGGAACCCCTCTGTTTCAGCTTGTGATTGACAACGTCCCCCTGTCCCCCCACCACTATCTGCCCCACCACAACCACCACCACCTCCTTCCACCACCACCTCCTTTCAACACCTCCTCTTCGAAGACAAGCCTCTTGAAAGATTTTTTTTTTTTTGAGTCCACCAGGTATTTTTTTTCTTTTGTCTAATTGGTGGAAACCTTACAAGTGAAATTGGATTCACGCATACATGAATTTGATTGGTTAGGGTGCAGGTATTGAACGGAGGGTCAGGAACAATTAGCATGACATGACGAGTCGACAAAAACAGCACGTCTCTAACTACAGATGAGGTGTCGGAAACCACAATGAAACGAAAACAGGATGGGATGCAGCCAGTGAGGTGGTGAAGGTCAGAGCAGGAACCAGATCACCAGAGCGGAAATTGGCAGGATTTCTAATGAGTATTCCTCAGTGGTTGCTGGAGTACAGCAAAAATAGATGTAAGCAGGCATATTGGTTTAGCTAAGCTACTATTTTAATGACGCAGCAAAAATGTTTTATAAACAAAGGACCAAAAGGTTTATCACAGCGGAATAAAACACAACCATGAATGCTTGCTGTTTTCATCACGGAAACTGCTCGTTATTTCCCCACGAATAGGCAAATTAAAGCGTGATTGGGATTATTGTTGTTTAACAGCATTTAACATTCCCTTATTTCTCCAAAACATTATGTCAATGCGCATATAAAGAATAGTATTGAGTTCAAACTCTTTTGTTCCTGAGATGTTTTTAGAACATCAACTATACAATGCCAGACCTTAACACAGACTTTTTAAGACTTTTGGAAAAACTTTGGAAAGCACCATATAATTAATATCACTCCCCTAGCACTCGCTAGAGTTATTTGGTACACACTCAATTTGCCTGTGCCTGTGTGCACGGGCCATACCTCATCTACTGTACCCACACACCTCAGGGAAATGTAAAACACTAATTAGCCGTGATCCTGAAGTGCATTCGCTTACACACTTCCCAGGATTCTCATTGGTTGATGGTGGAGGAGGGGGGCGGGAGAGGAGTAGTGAGGTTGAGCTCAAACACACAAACATGTTGGTCTCCTCGGGGTTACGCATGTGTGTGCAAGTGTGTGTGTGTGTGTGTGTGTGTGTGTGTGTGTGTGTGTGTGTGTGTGTGTGTGTGTGTCTGTTTGTTAGTGGGCAGGACCGTCTAGCGGCTATAGGGAGGAGAAAGGTACTGTGTTCGAGCCTCAATGTCTACCTGTAGGCGTCCTTGAGCAAGTTGCCCAAGACCTACCTGCTCACAAAGTCCAATCCAAAAAGCCCCTTAAAGTGGCTTTGGATAAAAGCGATAAAAGTCACTCTTCATTAGAGGTTTTGTTATGATAGTGCAGCATTATTTTTTTCAGTTCATCGTTGTTTGTCTCTTGTTTTGCAATCAGTTTGTTTGTAAGTAGGTACAGGTTGGTTGTTAGTTAGTATCTGTGCTTGCTAATTTGTTGTTGTATGGGCGCATGTGCCTATGGCCGTGTGTGTGTTTGTGTGTATGTGTGTGTATTCCGGGGGGGAGACCAACAACTCCACACAACACAAGAAGCCTGTTTGTTGTGTGGCCGTCGTGACTGGCATGCAGACCGGCATGTGTATTCATCTGTGACACGGAGGACTCTGATTGGCTGTCAGAAAGGCCTTGAACCCCAATGGGTCGTTGGAGCTTGATTGCTGATCAACCAATCCTTCTCTCCACCCAACCCTTCTCCCTCTCTCTCTCTCCCTCCCTCTCTCGCGCTCCTCTCTCCTCTCCTCCCATAAAAAGATAATTTATTTCTGTATGGTACACTTAAAGCAGTATCCATTGAGGGAGTGTTTGTGTGTTGTGTTTTTGTCTGTCTGTGTGTGTGTTTGAATGGGTGTCAACACGTGTGTGTGTGTGTGTGTGTGTGTGTGTGTGTGTGTGTGTGTGTGTGTGTGTGTGTGTGTGTTGGTGTGCGTATCTATCTATGTGTATGATAAAGGGAGAGAGAGAGAGAAATAAATGGGCAAGTGAATTCAGAGAGCCTATAAAACACGGTTAGGGAAATATAGTGCGGGTCATCACGAACCAATCACATTCCACTCAGCATCATAACACCAGCTGTATCTCTAAGCAGGAGAAGAGGAGTTGTCCTGATGTAATGGAATCTGGGGAGTGACAGGGGCACCTGATGTAGGAGCACATTTTTCTTAGTTTGACCTCGTCTAGAGCATTCTCTATATTTACTTTTTCATTGTTTCATGTGACTCGACGAACAGTTAACAGTCGGAACGCGACATGCCCAACAGCGTGCAGAACAAGACGCCATTTTACCCGGCAAAAAAACATAAGAACACAAAGCCTATCCAAGACAAAATAATTGTGGGGTTTTCCTTCAATTAAGACGACGGAAACAACAGGAGAAATATTATGACCAATCCTCGGAGAACGGACTGGAATGATTGACGATGACCCCGGAGCGATGTGCGATACCGCTCATTATCTCTAGCTATGTCTCTGTACCGCTAGCATGGTAGAATAAGCCCTGTGTTGTCCCTTAGCATCGTAATCAAAAGAGCAGGCAGAGATTCCACTGGAGGCCTGGGCAACGCTGCCTCTGTTGAATCGCTAAGAGGCGTCTGTAAAAGGTGAATTCATTGAAAGTGACATGTTTAATAGTAAAAAAAAAAGACAATCTCGAAATCTGGCCAACCAACTGCAGTGTTTTCGGCATCATTAAAATATGGCATTCTTAAATTGGGGGGATTTAGTATAAGGCAGCGTTTTTGCCCATTGTGTCGACTCGAGTATTTGTAAGAAGACATTACTGTAAAAGTTGAGGAGTAGGCGTCTGACAATGCACTCACAATTATCATAAGAAAGATAATACAATGGCTCACACACAAAATGTGATACTTAAACTTTTATTTTTTGGTTTTAATCAGCATCCTCTACAAGTCTGAACAGAGGGAAGGAGGAAATGCTTTTACTGAACCGGGAACTGAATAATGCATGCATTATTGTATAGAGTACATTCAAGTGCATTTCTCCATGTTCCTTCTTAAGTGACATGGGTTCATCTCTGTCATCTTAACCATCTTGGCTTTGGCTATAACTTTGCCTGTGAGTGCCTGGATAATTTAAAATTCACAATGTATAATTAAATGTCTAACAGCCCCCTGGTTTAATAGCATCAACACCGTGCTACCGATTAATGTTACACACACAACATACATAAATGTGCACTTTCAATCTTGTCTTTCATTTGGACTTCGGTGGTTGTGTTTGTAGATGGTTTTGGTTCCAGATTGACTCTAGATTGGATTAGGGAGGCGTCCAAGAGGCTCTGCACCAAAACAAACCAGACAAATAGGTCAGTAGGTTTTGGCTGAGCTCAGGCCCAGACCAGTCCACTGTGCGTCTTCATTGTTCTTATGAGCACTGCTGCTCGCTGCTTCTGAAACTAAGCGGTGTCATAATAATTGCAGCCTGCGGTATCTCAGATACACACTCGTCTGAACCACGACCCTGGGCCTGTGTGAGAATGTTGTGAGTCGTAATCGGAATGTTCTCAGGGCTTCAAATGCACTGGAAACATTTTCATAATATTATTTCTTCCTACAGTAATAGATTGATGTCATTTGGTGCCAGAGGCAAAATAATAATATTAATAATATGTTGTATTTGCACACTCAGAGACACTAACAAAGCACAAACAAAAATATGAGACACAACTCATAACTTATAATTGTATTGCCATTAATGTTGCGTTTCTTTACTGTTCTGTTTTGCTTTGTTGGTAGTTTTTGAAAGTTAATGGTCGTGATTACAGAGCGTGATGCTGAAAACTGAAATATGACAGCTGTTTACTAATTCATTTGACATTCGGCTTGGTCTCATGATGGGTTTGGGGAAAGGGGCCGGGCCTTTCTGTGTGTCAGTGCATCTAAGGCACCGCTAAAAGTTTTGTCCCAGAGAGAAAAAGAAAAAAGCTCTTTGAGATTGACAGAACAGGAGCTGGGGTCGCTTTCATACTCTGCCATTTCTCATTGTAACAGCGAGGAGATTTTGTCCTTTTGAAATTCATCAAATCTCTTGCAGTGTGCATAATGCATGGATTTCTCTCTCTCTCTCTCTTTTACACTCCCCCTTCTCTCTCTCTCTCTCTGTTTCTCAAGCTTAATGTTTAGGCTTCAATAGTCTTTCAGAAGCATCAACACAGAGAGGGTGATATGAGAGTAAGAGAAAGAGAGAGGGGAGGGGAGGGACACTGCTTGAGAAAGTGATTGGAGAGGGGGGAGAGAGAGCTTGCTAGAGTGAGTGCTATGAGAGAGAGTGAGTGTGATACAAGGGAGAGAGAGGGGGGAGAGTGAGCTTGAGTGAGATATGCCGAGAGAGAGATGGGAGGGAAGAAAGATGATTGATGATGATAATGACTGATATGATATATGAGGGAGAGAGAGCGAGGGGAGATAGATGAATGAGAGTGATATGAGGGAGAGAGAGGGAAGAAAAGTGAGATAAATGAGAGCGATATGAGGGAGAGGGGAGGGGGGAAGAGAGATGAATGAGAGTGCTATGAGGGAGAGAGGGTGAGGGAAGAGAGAAATAAGGTAGAGTGATATGAGGGAGAGAAAGAGGGAGAGGAGTGAGAGTGATATGAGGGAGAGAGAGGGCAGTCAGTGATATGAGGGCGAGAGAGGGAGGCTCATGTGATGTTGCGGGGTAACGTGGGTTACAGAATGTGATTCTAGGGGCAGAAAACATGGGGCGGTAATGTTTCCCTGTTCAATTTCACCTTCCTCTTATTCACCCTCAATGTTCTCTCCCACACTCACCCTCTCTCCCTTGGACCGTGCTTCTCTCCCGCCATTGCCCCGTTTGTATCCTTTTTTCTACACTTTCTCTCTCCCACTTTCTTTGCCTCTTTTTCTTTTTTTCTCACCACCTCCTGCTCCATGCCTCCTCCTCTCAGGCTCCTCTCACTATCCCCTCTCCCCTTTCTCCTCATCTCTCATCTCCTCCTCCTCCTCTCCTCCTCATCCCCTCTCCTCTTTCTCCCCATCTCTCCGCTGCTCTTCCTCTCCTCTCCTCTTCTCCTCTCCTCCTCTACTCTCTACCTCCCCCTCTCCCTCCCTTTCTCTCCTCTCCATCCCTCAACCCTCTTCCTCCTCCTCCTCCTCTCCTATCTCCTCCCCATCTCCTCCTCCTCTCCCCTCTCCCCCTCACCCCCACACCCCCGCCCCTCCTGATCTCCTCTCCCTGTGACTAAAGGGAGCCCCCTCCTCTGCAGTGGTCTCCCGCCTCACTGATTTGCCCGCTGCTCGGGGGAGGATTTGCATAGGCTGGCCCACTTGCAGGGTTCTCCCCTCCCACTAACCCTCCTTCTCCCCCCCTCCTCTTCCCTCCATCCCATCAGCTCTGCTTAGATTCACCTGGGTCCGGTCTCATCTCGTCTTCGTTTTCTCTTGTTCCCTCACCCTCTCTCGCGCACGCTCTATCCCTCCCTGCTCTGTGACGCTCGCTCTCTCTCGCTCTCTTTTTCTCCCACTCACTTCCTTGCACTTTCTCGTTTTCTCATCATCTTGTTCTGCTCTCTGTCTCGCTCCCTCCCTCTCTCTCTCTCTCTCTCTCTCTCTCTCTCTCTCTCTCTCTCTCTCTCTCTCTCTCTCCCTCTCTCCAGTTGCTTCTTCTGTGTTTTTCCCTTTTTCCCTTTCCCTTCTCATCCTCTCTTTCTCTCTCACACTCTCTCTCGCCGTCCTCTCTCTCTCTGGCTCTCCTCTCTCTCATCCTCTCTCTCAGGCTCTCTCTCTCTCTCTGGCTCTCTCTCTGGCGGTCCTCTTTCCGTGGAGTAATGCGTGGACCCGGGGAGCGCTAACAAGCCTTGACAAGCCGCACTCCTCTGTGGAACGCGGAGGAGGAAAAAAACACTAAAGATAGAAGATATATTGTTAAAAAAAAAAAAATGGATCTAAACTTAAAAGGACGTAGACTGGGGAGGGAGTGATCGCTGTGCAGCAGGGGAATCCGATTCAGTGATTCTGCAAGGTTTAAGAGCGGTTAAGAGAAGAAAAGACACAACGTGAAACTGACGAGACACAGAGAGAGACGGAAAATCTGTTTTGTGTGCGTCTGTCACGGGTTGAGCGCCGTTGTTTCCTTTCTGTTCTCTCTGTTCTCTCTCTCTCTCTCTCTCTCTCTCTCTCTCTCTCTCTCTCTCTCTCTCTCTCTCTCTCCGCGGTCTCTCCTGCGCGGTCTCATCGCCGCGGCTGCGTGTGTTCTGTGTTGTTTTTTTTTCTATCCGTGTCTTGACGCCGCTGAGCTGAGCTGAGCTGCGCTGCGCGGAGGCAAAGCCAAGTCAGCAGCATCAGCGGGAGCACGCGTGGGATCAGAGCGCACGCCGGCCAGCCCGCGCCGCACGTCTTTCGCTTTCGGACTCACTCGTGTCACTCGGCTTGCCGCGCATTCCACAGCGCCCTCCTGCCCAGACGCCCACCCCCCCCAGCCCACCCAGCCGCCCACCCCCACCCCCACCCACGCGCAGGTGAAGGGGATCAAACAGGAGGGGAGAGAAGAGAGCCGGGAGAGGACCCTCAAGGTGTCCCGCACTCTCTCACAACGCACTCGCGGCACGGGGGGGAAAAAAAAAAGGCATCAAAGGAGCCTGTGGCATTAAGGGAAGACGTGTTGGATTGGTGGTTTCGAAAACAAACGAGGACCAAAGGGGGGACAGACCGCTGCTTTTTGTTGAAAAGGAGTAGAGCGACGGAGCTGTCGTAGGGCTGCCGCTGCTGCTGCTGCCAGGTTCTTCCCGTACTTTGGAGAAAGAAGTGGGACGTGAAAAAAAACGGGAAGCTTGCGTTGTGTTGTATCGTGTGCGTCTCTCGCTATGGAATTGGCCGCCGCCGCCTTGTCTCTGCCACCCAAGGGTCACTGCTTCTGAGATCGTTTTTAGTTGTTTTTTTTACGATTTTGCTCTGCACGTGTGTACGGAGGCTCCGGTGTGAGAGGGGGTTCTCGCGGGTGAAGAAGGAGGGGGGGAGCTCAGCTATGCTCCCTGGTCAAGGAAAGCCCCGAGAGGGCACGCCGGTCTGGATCTGCTCCCTGGTGGTGGGGTGGGTGGTCCTGGGCTCGTCCTGGGGCTGGTCGTCCTCGGACCTCCATCTCCTGTCCCCCACCTCCGGTGCCCCTCTCCCGGCCCCCGCCCTCCCCCGGCCGGACCACCAGCCGCGCACGCTGGGGTCGGCCACGCAGCACCGGCCCCTCGTCTCCATTTACCGCTCCCCCGCCTCCATCCGCGGTGGCCACGGTGAGTCCTCCCTCCCACCACCCGAACCCCCCCCCCACCAGCCTACTCACCCTTCCTTCCCTCGTTAGACTCACCCTCACTCACTCACGCACGCACTCACTCACTCATGCACTTACGCATGCACTCACGCACAAATATACCTACTCATTCACTGACTCACTCACTCACTCACATTCATTGGTTCATTCAATCGCTGGGAGTGCTCCACCTTACAAGAGTTTTAATCATGAGCGACATAGGATGCCTCTCTCTCCTCTCACTCTCTCTGTCTCTCTCTGTCTCTCTCTCTCTCTCTCTCTCTATGTTGGTTTTTATACTCCGTTCTATACTGCCGTTTGTTGCCTCACTGCCTCGGTCCCCGTCTCGCGCGGTGGCACCGCGAGCTAATGGTAGCTGACAGCTGCACAACGTTGTTAGCACCCCGCGTTGCTGTTGTTGTGGTTGGCATTATGGCGTTTAATTCAGTCAAACTAGCAGAAATGCACTGTTCACACAAGTCAATGCACGCACACACACACATACACACGCACACGTGATGTGTTTGTGCATGGAGAACAGGCCACCTGCACACCTGCAGAGTGGGAAGCAATTCCCCTTCATCTTCCATATGTAATTTCTTTTCTATGATGTATTTGAAGTATGTGTGTGTGTGTGTGTGTGTGTGTGTGTATAAAGATAATATAATGTACTATATAATTACTATATAATTAGTACTATATAATTACTTATAATTATATAATTACTTTTTCTTGCTTTCTTACATTTTACCTTTGAATTTCCTTAGTGAATTAGTTCCTTACTTATTCACCTACTTAGTTGCCTACATGCATCTTACTAACTCACTTAGCTTCTTGCTTGATTGCTTACTTACTTGCCTACTCACATAGTTACTTACTTACCTACTTACCTACATACCTACTTTCTCATTTGATTGTTTGCTTCTTTCTTGGTTGCTTGCTTGCTTACTGATTGATCAACCTAATGACTTGAGCTAATGACGCCTGATAAAGAGAAGACACCAGACACTGCTAGCCATCTCATCTTGTGTGAACCACTAGAATTCAGATGAGTTGATTGTCCATTGAGAGATCTACTACTTACATCATAGCGTCCCAGCTAAATACAACAAAAGCCATCAAAAGTTAAACATTACAGCCAAGACTTTTTCCTTTTCAATCATCCATTCATGACAGCTTAACAACGCCATGTTTGTTCACCATTTGGGGGACACTCCCAAAATGGCTTCCCTTTCATGTCAGACCAGATCAATCCATCCCAGAGGATGCAAACGATTTTAAAGTGTTCCAAAAGAAAATTCCAGCCGGCAGGTCTGTGCTTTGACTTCCTCCAGAGCACACAGGGAGCTAATTTTGTAGTTCGGCACGTAGGAGCTACTGAAGCAGATGGGCTTGACAGGCAACGGAGGAAGCAGCAAGACAAAGGATCTGCATTAGTAATGGAGGGCGTGTGCGTGAGTGTGGGTGTGTCTGTGTGTGTGTGTGTGTGTGTGTGTGTGTGTGTGTGGGTGTTTGCGTGTGTGCGTGGTTGTGTGTTTGTGTTGGGGGCTGGGGGGTGTGCCAGCCATGCTAAATAGTGAGCCTGATGGGCAGAGGGAGGGGGGATGAAGCAGCCACTTAAAATGCTTCAGATGCATTGCTAATGCCCGGTGCCCAGACGGTGTGATATGCGGATTGATTAAACTCACCGCATCTTCAACTGTCTTGTGTTTTGCCCTTGGCGTTTGTATTCTCCATGTAACACAAACAGACAGACACACACCACGGAAGGCAGGTGCTCGGGTTCTTTGACTTGACGTTGTCGTTTGCTGTTTGTTTTGTTCTCGGTCATTGATTGTTGTTACCAAACAGGGTTTGTCACCTCCATCATCCTGTGAATGGTTAAGGAAAAGGGCTTTTGTCACATCTGTTAGGACATTGTACCACTGGGGGTATTGAGTTTGGAAAACAGATAAAGTTAGTTCCTCATTTCCCATTGATAGATGCCAGTGGGAAACAAAGGTGCATTCTGGGAACTGCGTTTTGTTTTTGTTTTTTTACAGTTTTTGCTGCAGCGTGGGGAAATGCACAATGTGGAATTGGTGGCTGATTTTAGACTATGATTACAGTTGTGATATTCTATTGCATCGTACACATTTTGCAATCCACTTCTACAATGTAAGCGCACAGTGTAGACCAAGTCATAAGACAATGTATATACCATTTATGCAAAATTCTCCAGGAAGATTATCCATGTGTCTCATTGGTTGATTCATTGCAGCATTGTCTGGATGTCCATTGTATGGATTTTTGCTCTCAGACCGAAGTATCTTCGGTCGCAATAGATAATAGAGATAGAGAGACGCAATAGATAAAGGCACCATTGTTGTGTGTTTGTGTGTGTGCAGGTGTGTGTGAGTGTGACTCTGCGTATGCGTGCGTTTTAAGCCTGTTTACAATTCAGAATCCAGACATGGGCCCCGTTCGGCATGATTGCAATTACAGATTCAAATAAAATCTTGGTATGATAACCAAGGAGATAAATTGGGGAACAAACACACACAGGCACACACACACACTTATATTCTCTAGGATTTGTATAAAGATGCATTTTTCAGACATTTGATATGATTGAAGCCCTCCCAGTTAGTAGGTCAGAGGCTTTCAGAATTCAGAAAACCCAATATTAGAGTTCTGTCCACTCTAACTGGCTTTGCAACTGTGTGGCGCAGAATGAATGTCGATAGTAAGATTCTTGTTATAGATAGGTACGGGCTGGCCAGCATTTTCTATTTGCAGAATATATCAGCTTTAGGATGTGATTTTTATTGTGATTTTATTATTTAACTCCATATCGATCAGAATTGACTACAGATATGTCATGGTAACTTGAAGCTACGAGGTAGTTAAAATGTTAGATATTGCCACTTTATGTGATTAGGAAAAAAATTGTATTTTCTTTCTTTGCCTTAAACCAAACAATCACCCAAGCTATAACCCAACCTTTAACCACCAAAAAATAAGTTGGGAATCTTTTTTCGGCATAATGTTTCTTTTTTCTTTGAGCATGCTGACATTGTATCTTCAAACCCCCCCATTGAGTATGTTTAAAATGCTAAAAGGTTCAGCAGCAGCCAGCTCGCATTAGCACGGCCTCAATCCTTTCCAGGAATGGACCGTCACAGCAATGCAACTTTCCTGAGCAGCTTGCGCCGTCCCTACTGATGCTCTGCTATTGGTATGCAGCCCCGGCGGCTGCTGTGGAATGCATTGGTCCAGGTGCGTGGCTGCATAATGACTTGGCCCCTGTGTAACACACTGTATGAATTATTCTGATGACTGGGAGAGTTCTGGACCTCAAGTGACACGCTCCCAGTTGTGGAGTGTGTGTGTGTGTGTGTGTGTGTGTGTGTGTGTGTGTGTGAAGGAGATTCAGAATATCCATGTTTGTCTGAGGGTGTGAGTGTGTGTGTGTGTGTGTCTGATGAAGAGAGATTCAGAGTATCCCTGTTTGTGTTTGTGTAAGCGTGTGTGTGTGTGCAGTTGTGTGTGTTTGTGTCCATTATACAGTGTACTCGCTATTCCAAGCCATTCACTGATATTGCCCTCTGGACGTCCATGATGAGTGCAGAGAGAAGTGCAGCGCACAGAGCCAAGCGTGGATGGTTGTGGGGGTGTGTGTGTGTGTGTGTGGGGGGGGGGGGGGGGGGAGGAGAACCAGTGGAGGGGGTGTAGAAGAAGAAAACATAACAGAGATGGACCCTGTTTTTTCTGCATGTCAGCCAAGATGAAAACAAGCAGTGTACACGAACGCTGTCCTATTTCTTTGATTCCAGCCGTTCTCCTGGATGCTCAGCTTATTCCTCTGGTAGGGGCTTAGTGATGTCATTATTTGAGGACTCTGCTGTTTCATGCCTTTGTTGTTGTTGTTGCAGTTGTGGGGGTGGTTGTTGTTGTTGTTTGTTTGTTGTTGTTTGTTTGTTGTTTTGAAGGGGTAGTGCAGCAGATGAGGGGGAAGGACAGGACTGAATCACAGATTACAAAATGAACCAGAAACAAAGAAGAGAAAGGTAGAAAAACAGACAGGAAAAGAGAGGAGAATGATGGGGGGGTTCAAATCAAACTGAACAAAATAATCCAAAAGGAAGGATGGAAAGGGAAATGAGCAGGAAGGGAAGCGTGTTGGCAATATGGTGTAGGGGGGAGAAAGAGAGGAAGAGGTGGACAGGAGTGGGAGGTGAATTGGAGAGAGCGGAGCTAGAGGGACAGTGTGTCGGTGTTAATGAAATGATGACAGAGGTGTGACAGCTGGACTCTTCTTAATCCCCTCCATCTCTCTCCTCCTCTTTAATCTCCTCCTCCTCTCTCTTCCTCATCATACCTTCTCCCCTGACCTTCAGCTCACCTCCGTGTCAAATCCGCTCACTTCTTCGCCATCTTACCCCTTCTTTTATGCCCATTTCCCTCAGTTTGTGTGTATTTTCTTTCACAATGCATAGAGAAGCATAATTTTTTATGCCACACTGTATTTTCTTTCTCTCCAACAATCTGCTTACACAGCACATGAAACCAGAAGACAGTTTCTTCCCCTGAAAGTTTTTGCTAGCTATTCTAGCTACTCCCTCTCCCTCTCTCTCTCTCTCTCTCTCTCTCTCTCTCTGTCTCTGTCTGTCTCTCTTGCTGTCTCTCTCTCGCTCTCTCTCTCTCTCTCTCTCTCTCTCTTTCTTTCTCTCTCTCTCTCTCTCTCTCTCTCTCTCTCTCTCTCTCTCTCTCTCTCTCCCACTCACAGGCAAACACACACACACACACACACACACACACACACACACACACACACACACACACTGCCTCTAAGCCCCTCTTGGCCATGACGGGGCCCTGCATCGCTCAATAATGAATAAGATGAGATAAGATAAGATGTTCACCAAGTCTAACTAAGTTCTGGTCCACTGCGCTGACAGGAAACAAATATGTTTCATCACGGTCAGTCTAATTAATATTCATGTTTAAATATTCCATCCCCACCTCGACCACCACCATCATCCAGGATACATCCCTGCAATTTGATTGGGTGAAAGTGGTAAAAGCATATAGTAGATGCACATGCACGGTTTTTGGATCTAGAGTCATAACCCAAAGACCAAGTGGACCCGGCTCTGCTTCACGTGATTGGTGTAAAACCCTGTCACCATGGAGACAGTAACAGGAGCCCCAGAGGTTACCGTGGAGAGAGAGAGAGAGAGAGAGAGAGAGAGAGAGAGAGAGAGAGAGAGAGAGAGAGAGAGAGAGAGAGAGAGAGAGAGAGAGAGAGAGAGAGAGAGAGAGAGAGAGAGAGAGAGAGAGAGAGAGAGAGATTCTACCTCGCTATGAAGATTATTAATCACAGAGTTCAATACCTCCAGGTCAAAATATTAGCTTAAAATGTCTTGATTTTAAGATTTTAACAGATGTTTGACCATCAGTTCTTTCTCTCTGTCTCACTGTGTGTGTGTGTGTGTGTGTGTGTGTGTGTGTGTGTCTCTCTCTCTCCTTCTCTTTTTCTCTCTCTTCCCATCTTTGTCCCTCCCCCTCTCCACCGCCTGCTGTTCTGAGTTCTGTCAGGCAATCTTATTATGGCCTGGTGTAGGACAGGTTAGCAGTTAATACAAGATGTGGCAGGGAGACCGTAGTTCAAAGTAGCAGGGGTGGTCTCCTCAGAGATGGTTTGAGGGGCCAGCTTTACTTTGGTCACCCGTGCACAAACACACACTAACGGCCACACACACACACACACATGCACAAGCAAACCCACACATACGCCTGCACACACACACACACACACACGCACACACACATAAGCGTCCTATGGCCATTTTTTTTTAATTTATGAGGGCGTGATGGATATCTTTGTGAGTAAATGCCAATAGTAAGTCCTCTTTTACGGAATATGACAACTTTATGATTTGCCAGCCTATCAATAAGGTCAAGGGTTTTTATGGTCACCATAGAGCTAATGGGTTTCCTCATTGTCTTCCACTGTAATGGTGGGATTTTCTCATTGATTTAATAATGATATCAATACAATTTTATTTTATTGAGAGCGGTTTATCAATACATAGAACACATAACACATTTCAGAATTTATATATTTTTTATTTCAGGGTTATTCGTCCAACAGATTTTTTTCTAGACACATATCTCACTTGCAGACAAAAAGTTTTACCTCGAAGTAAATGATTTGTTATGATTCCAAGGACTCTGCCCTGCAACAATCCTTTGTGTGTGTGTGTGTGTGTGTGTGTGTGTGTGTGTTTTTGTATGTGTGTGTGTGTGTGTGTGTGTGTGTGTGTGTGTGTGTGTGTGTGTGTGTGTGTGTGTGTGTGTGTGTGTGTGTGTGTGTGAAAGAAAGAAACAATGGCAATCTGAAGGGTGTGTGAAAATAAGAGACGAAGAGCTGACAAGATAAACAAAACGGATACAAATGAAAGTGAAAGTTAAAAAAACATAGTCCAGATAGACAGATAAGAGAGAGCGAGAGAAAGAGAGTGATTGTAAGAGAGTGATCATAGGAGAGGTAGAGAGAGAGTAAGAGAGAAGAAGTGAGTGAGTAACAGAGAAAGAGAGGCATAGAAAGTTAGAGAGAAATATAAAGGTATCTGGTTTAGGCAGTCTTAACAGAGTGAGCTAAAGAGAGAGAGATAGAGAGCCAGAAAGAGAGAAGAAGTGAGCGAGAGAGTTTTAAAAGTGTCTGGCCTTGTCCAGGCTAAGAGAGAAAGATGCAGAGAGAGAGTTAAGAGAAAGAGAGAGAAAGGGAGAAAGAGAGAGAGAGGAAGCAATATGAAGGTGTCTGGTCTCATCCAGGCCAAAGTATCTAATCGGCTTGCCCAGACGCCTAGACTCTGTGAGTGGATATTGAGTGGGGACCTCCACTGGTCCCTCAGCAAACACTCTGCCAGGGGCCACCCGAAGGAGAAGCTGGGCAAGAAAGCTAGCAGAGGCTAACCTGATGCTAATGCTCACGCAACCGCTCACACAATTTACATTAACACTCCACATTCAGTCATCCATCAGATCCTTTCATCCGATTTGACCAGTCGACTCACCCAGAATATTCCTTCCGGGTTATACATGACAACGTCTTAAAGAAAAGATCTGGCATTAGGACATTGTGCTTTTTGGTTCTATAAGTGGTAGTTCAGTGTGCAGTGGTTAGATCGCTGATATGCTCGCATGCTAACACAAACGCACACATACGAACACACACACCAAAGGCATATGATAAAGACTGACAGGTAGGCAGACAGGAAGTCCGGTTCAGAGTCCCAGCCTGAGAAAGGCTGTCATGTCATAGACAGAGGGAGGAACAGTCCGTCAAACCGGATGACACACAAAGGAACCGGGGACAGTGTGACTCATAAGGACATGATGTAACCTCTATCTGTTATAACACACACAGGCACGCACACACACAGCTCAGCATCCTGTGTTCCATTATCGTCCTCAGCAGTTGTTGAAAAGTGGTTAGGTGTGTGACGAAATGCCAACAGAAGGGGAACACAATGATTGGATGTGCCTCTGAATATAGGTGGCCATCTTTATGAGGCATCGGGTTATCTAAGACTAGGAAGACTCATTTCTTTTAGAGGGTTTTTTTCGCACAGTGGACAATGATCATTTTAATAATGTAGTAATGTGTGTAATAATGTCTTCAAATTAGCAATTTATTGCACATACATAATGAAAGAGGGGCGTCAATTGTGTGGAAAGGTCAAACGAACACACACACACACACACACACACACACACACACACACACTTAAAGAACCACGCCACACCAACGCACCTCTTTAACGGCGAGCCTTAAGGGTGGATTTCTCTTGTGCGGAAGTGAGGTTGGGGGTCAGTCATGTTTATTCACCCTGCGGCGCGTTGTTCCTGTGCCGTTCCTTGTCCCAAGAGGGGCTGGTTAAATTAAAAACACACACATATGTGTATATATAGATATATGCACGCCGTCTGGCCCATGCCGGGAGCTCATCAGGCGTCTCGCGCTGGCCGCCATGCCTCGCCGCACTCCGCCGCCACCGCTAAAACCCCCTCGTATATTTTCATATCCATGAATAAATACGGAGAAACGACGACAGAGATGGAGAGGGGCGAAGAGAGTGGATATTATGGGTACCAGTTGAGTGTGTGTGTGTGTGTGTGTGTGTGTGTGTGTGTGTTTGTCTTTGTGAGTCCCACATAAGTATCCTTATGTGGGTATCATTATTTGTGTGTGTGTGTGTGTGTGTGTGTGTGTGTGTGAGTCTATGAAAACATAAAAATGTGTTTGTGTGTGTATCATTGTGTTTGTGGGTGTTTGTGTGTGTGTGTCTCTCTCTGTCTGTCTATATGTATGTAATTTTATGAATGTTTATGTGTGTGTGGGTTAGGGCTGCAACTAACGATTATTTTAATAATCGATTAATCTGTCTAATATTTTTTAGATTAATTGATGAATCAGATAAAAAAAGAAACATTTGTAATTGCCGCATCTTTATTCAAAAACTGAACATTACTTCAAATTCACAGTGCAGACTGAAGTGTAAAAACAACAGGCTATTGCTCCAACGTCCCTGAGCTATTAAAAGTAATATTAAATGATAAAAAAAATATTAAAACATAACTGTATCATATACATTTATGTACAAAAATTAAAAGGCTCCTTTCTTTAATAAAGTGCACAAAATTAGTTTTTCAGTTGTTTAAAAGTAAATAAAGTAACGCACACACACACACACACACACAATTAACACGCTTACATTAGTTTGATCAACTTTTCATGCTTAAAAGTTAAAGCTGGATAACGAATAAATTAAAACACCAAACGAGAAATAGGAGATACTAGGTAGATTTATAGTCCTCCGTAAAGTGCTGTACGTAGCTACGGAGACCCTGTCGGAGACCCTCTCCGTGCACATCCAATATTTTTTAACTATCCGTTGACGCAACGGAGACGGCAAGGGCTGTGATTGGTCCTCTAACAAAATCATTTCCGGAATCACATTTCCCGGTTTGACTTTGCACCTTATTTACTTTGTACATTGTTTACTTTGCACATTAAGGACTAATAAAACACCAAATAAGATTTGAAAAGTTTTGGAAGTTTATTTTCAACACGATTTACATGGTTAGTAGTCAACATATAAGATTGATCGGGCGGCGAATTCCATTGCATATCTGACATCCCGATGGAGAACTGCTAATGCTCAAGGGGTCTCCGTAGTTACAGAGTCGGATTACGGATACAGAGTATTATACTTTGGGCTTGATATTGCACGTCCTTACTTGAAAACTGAATAAATGTGAGATCTTGTATTGACTTAACCCTGCTGTCGAGCCCCCTTCCTCGTCACGGATGACATCACCGTGGTGCTTCCGTGCAACTAACACACTTCTTAGCTTTATGCATTGTAAATTGCTCCCACACTTTGGAAGGTTTCTGTCGAACCGTTTTCTCCGCCATGTTTCATGTCCAAAATACAAGCTGTGGTCGCTCACACTATAGTGCGTGGAAGGCTCGCTGTGGGCACACATGAAGCATGGACCTGTCGGCTTCTGTAAACAGTTCCGTGCCTACGAGTGACTGTAGTATTAATAATTGTGCGACTCAACGAATCGATGACTAAATTTGTTGCCAAAGCTTTTAGTAATCGATTTTTATCGATTCGTTGTTGCAGCCCTAGTATGTGTGTGTGTGTGTGTGTGTGTGTGTGTGTGTGTGTGTGAGTGTGTCGTCCTCTCAGTGATGGTTTTTTAAGACACGTTTTAAGGCAGCGGTGTTAACCTGTGCCTCCTCCTAGTTTAAGGGCACTTAGCGGCTATGGATAATTCATGATATTCCCGCGGGCACGTGGGATGTAAATAGAAACGCCACATTTTGCGAGGAGGAGGAAGAAGAGAGGAGCAGCAATGTTCACACTCGCTCACGAGATGAAGCAGCTAGCTCTCTGCCGGAGCAAGATTGATTGGTCACCGTGCGTGTGTGCGGGCGTGTGTCCGTGTGTGTCAGTTTCCCATGTGTATGAGTGTAGGTGGGTGGACATATGAATTTGTGTGTGTGTGTGTGTGTGTGTGTGTGTGTGTGTCTGATTTCATTTATCAAGTGCTCAAAAGCATGCCTAAGGATTAATCACGGGAATGATGCGCTGCCAAGACATTATCCACACGGCTTTAAAGCATTGTGTGTGTGTGTGTGTGTGTGTGTGTGTGTGTGTGTGTGTGTGTGTGTGTGTGTGTGTGTGTGTGTGTGTGTGTGTGTGTGTGTGTGTGTGTGTGTGTGTGTGTGTGTGTGCGTGCGTGCGTGCGTGCGTGCGTGTGCTGGTGTGTGTGTGCTTGTGCGTGTGTGTGTGGATGTCTCATATTCGTGTGTTTTTGCATCAGTTCCTATACTCATTTGTTGGAGATGAAATATTCTTCCCTGCACACACACACAAACACACCTACACAGAGACACACGCACACAAAAACACCCTCGGACTCTGAACGCAATGATGTCAGAGTGAGTCTGGTAGGGTCCACGTGAAGCTGTGGACATGTACGTGATGATGACGATGATGATGATGATGATGTGGGCTATCTGGGTCAGGGTGTGAGTCAGTCCTCTCCTGTCTCTCCCCTTAGTTCTTCACCCTCTGGTTCACACACGAACACACGCACGCACGCACACACACACACACACACACACACACACACACACACACACACACACACACTACAGTAACATACTTGTGCCAGAACCTTATTCCATATGCACTTCATTAAGGGTGTAAGTGAAGCCTGTGTTTCAGTTTCCGAACACTATGAAAACTGAATGTGGTTTGGGCTCAGAGAAAGGGACATGTCATCCCTAAGGCTAAGAACCACAGTAACTTTGTGATAATTTTTCTGATAAGCTAGTCCACCGTATGCGTGTGTTTGAGCATTACATTGAGCGATTTTTGATATGAAATGTGTCACACCGTGGTGTTATCCTACACGTGTCTAAGAAGCTTAAGCCTCTCTGGGATGGGGCTATCGATATCATCCGCTGACCAGACGAAGCTCCACACATCTACACACACCTCGCAGCCGGTGTCCCTTGTTGAGACATGAAAGTGTCTCGGCATGGGCTTTTTTAAGTCAATTTGAGTTTTGAGTTTTGAAAGAACGTTCACAAACTACTTTGTGGCAGAGTAGAGCAAACAAATAGGACTTTACACCGGTTTTACCTAAATGATGGTCTTATTTTAGTAACATTGACCAGATGGAATATATTACTGTGTTGAGGATCTTATAAGACTTATTGCCACATAAAAGAAAAGGGGGGTCAGCTCCCATTTTAAAAGCTGAATTTGTGCAGTTTATAAATACATATTTGTTATTGAGGTTCTGGTGACTATTCTTTGGGGCAACAGATGCAAGTTGAAAATTGAATAGACACCATGGGTCTACTGAGAGCCGTTGCAAGTTGGCTCTGCAGATATCAATATCAGATAGCAGGCCCACACTGGGCCTTACAAGGGTATTGGATAGTGTCACGTAATACCATCAATGCAAAAAGTATCAGGGCATCGAAAACCACATCAAACACGCCAGAAGTTGTGTCAGAAATGTCACCAAAATTGACTTATGATGGTTCTGATACCAAGGGGCACAAGCCTGTAATAGAATAATGAATCATAGGTCAAAGTTCTGACGTAGGATTTATATGTGTACTGCTGAAACATCGGGGGGGGGGGGTAGTTGCTGCCATTGCCTGATAAAATATAAACCATATCAATTATACATTTAGGCGCTCTGTTGACTAACTGAAAGAGCATTACTGGTAACACGGACTGAGAAAAAAAAGAAACTAAACAAATGGTGTTGATTAATACGGTTGGAAAATACAAATACAGAACAAATGTCAGATCACGGTTTGCAGTGCTCGTTTCAGTCAAGGTTTCGTGAGATTAGATAAGCGCAATCACGTCAAACTGCTGCTTGCCTCGGTGTGTGTGTGTGTGTGTGTGTGTGTGTGTGTGTGTGTGTGTGTGTACGTACATGCAGTGTACAGGCTTATCTCTGCGTTTAGTTGACATGTTGAGCAGGAAAAAAGACGTTGTCGTATCGGTGGCTTAGATCCACAGGCGTGAAC
>NC_140289.1:5590534-5610534 GCF_964030765.1 Micromesistius poutassou
GGTTGGGTGTCTGGGTGTCCTCATGAATTCGGCACAGACCATTGACCGGTAAACGGTTCCCAGTTGCCTAGTGAGCACGCCGCAGGAAATCACGACTGCTCTTAACTGGTGAGGAGCTCCAGACAAGGGTTTGCTCTGGTGTGTCTGGCAGACTAGCTCCAGACTTCCATTAAACCACGGCGTTGTGTAAGTGTGAAAGTTCAGGAGGAGAGGAAACTCCCCTGCAAAAACATAAATGATTCCCCCGCCGGCAGTAAAAATCGGTTGGACTCGGTGGAGCCGAGGAGGCGAGAGGAGGGAAGGATGGAGGGAGGGTGGACAGAGGAGGGAAGGGAGGAGGAAAGAGAGGAAGAATGCAAGAAGGGGAGGGAGGATGGGGGGAAAAGGAAGGATGGAGAGAGAGGAGGAAGGTGACGAAAGAACTACATACAGAAAGAAATATAATGGAAGATGAGAGAGAGAAAGAACTAATATATATATCAGCTACAGTACCTGCCTTTGCTATCAGACACAGCGCTTCAACCCCCCTATCCCCCCCACACTCACTGTTCCCTCTCCACTGTTGAAGAGTCCTTACGGTTTTAAATCACTTCCTTACTTTCATTATCTGCCATTTGATTGGATTGCTGAGCCCTGCTGCGGTGAATCATCAGGAAGCGATGCCGGTATTATCCTCTCGTTCCCCACTCCACTCCACGCTTTCTCCGCATCGCTGGGATTCTGCCCCGTCAACCAGGGCTTTTAATTAAAGCCAAACAGCAACTATTTTGTTGTTGTTGGGTTTTATTATTCCCTTGTTGAACGTGCAAGCAAATGCAACCGCTCAATCATATTCCCGGATAATCGCTGCTGGGTCGTGAGTCGTGACGACGAGGATTTCATCGACGGTTGAAATTGCCGTGGTTCAATCCGACGCGCGTACCCGGGTTCCTAAGTCTCTCCCGGACACCCTATATCTAATTATATAGAAATTATAATCAAAATGTATCGCTTTTATGTAGCGCCCGGCTTTTGAAGTGGCTCTCAGAACTTTACAACGTGATTGTGACCACAGCTCATCCAGTGGCCGCGCGGCGCGTCCACCTTTATATTACGGCCGTGTGATTTGTTGTGTTGTGGCGTGCGGTGCGGGGGTGTGGAGGAGAGTGTAGGAGAAGGCGTTGGAGCTCCTCTCATGGGATCAGCAGGAAAGGTCGCAGAGATGGAGGGGAATAACAGCACAAGGACGTAATTGGCAAGAAAGAAAAAGCCAGGAACATATGTGTTTGTTTTTGTGTGTGTGTGTGTGTGTGTATGTGTGTGTGTGTGTCGTGTGTGTGTGTTTAGGGTGTTGGGCTGAGGAGTGTTTTTCTCTGTAGAGAACTCACACGGAAACACACAGACTCACGCACACAAACACACAAGCTCGCTCACACACGCTCGCCGTTGCGTTAATATGAAAATCAATTTTTTGGGTTTCTCTGGGCTTTTTTTTCTCTCTCGCTGCAGTATTTCACTGATGTCATCAAAACTTTAATGCAGTTGTGCCCACCCACCCCACCACCCTTTCCATGAAAGCACAAACACACGCACACAAACACACACACACACACACACACACGCACACACACACACTCTGCCTCTAACCCATGGTCCTTTCCGACAGAGCCCTCTGCTCTGCAATCAGAAAGCCGACGACGTTCAAGTGTGCAGCACAAGAACAACCACTCGTCGACAACATCGGCACAAGCCGCAATGACCGAAACTACAGAGCTAATCTGTAAACTAGTTCTCCGTCTAAACTTTGACCCGGGGGAAGTCTCTATCTGTGTGTGTGTGTGTGTGTGTGTGTGTGTGTGTGTAATCCACCAGTATGGGATTTTTTTGTTCTTTGTCTTTTTTTGTATGCGCAGCGCAGTGGTTTCATGGAGGAGCAGCGCAGGGAGGCGCTGTCCCTTCCGGCTGCGTTCAGGTGGCATTAGCCCGCCTCATTTGCATTGATTACCTGTGGTTATTGAAGCGGTATGCGGAGAAGCACGCCATCGACACAAACAGCTGCACACTCACTCGTGCACACACGCACACGCGCGCACGCATCCCAAACGTGCACAGGGCACTTCCGGTGAGATGAAACATTTCCCAGGTGTGTCAACACATAATGTCCTTGTAGTAGCTTAGGGGGAGAGACGACTACGTTGACATCCTCTGTGGCCTGCCGCGCACGCGTGCGCACAAAGACAGACACACACACACACACACAGAGACACACACACACACACACACACACACAGACAAAAACACACACAAAGACTCCATTTCACTTCCCCACAGCAACTTGCGGATGAGTCATGCATAACAATGATTGATGATTACCCACAATGCATCTCTTAAAAAGACAGAGAGAGAGAGAGTGGTGTAGGGGGAGAGGGGAAGAGAGAGAGAGAGAGCTGGGGAACAGAAGGAGAGAGAGAGAGAGAGACAGACTGACTGCGACAGACGGAGATAGAGATAGACAGCATCATCGAAGATAATTAAAATATTGTAATAGGAGTAAAAATCACCCCTGGGTGACCGAGAATAAATGTGGAGAGAATGAGGTCCAGACTGTATGGTTGGGGGCCCGATGACCTCAGGGTGATTGGACCAGGGGGAGTAGGAGGAGCTATTGGTTCTGGTTTTGGTTCATTGGTCCTGTGGTACTGTTAGACCTGCTGTATAATCTCAGAGAGAGTTTACTGCCACCTCCATACTACAGTATTGCTTCAGTACTTGGGATACTCTGAAGATATAACCTCTGTTGTTTGCACTGCTATAACTACTACTACTACTACTACTACTACTACTTATAGTACTCATAGTAACCATAATAATGATGTTGGTGGTGATGATAATAAACATTATTCACATTTAGAAAGTGATTAAAATGAACAATACAATGATGTGAGGACAGAAGGAAGCAGTCTTTGTACAATGAATACATTCAAATAATGATATGATGATATAACTAATAAATCTAATCCATCATAATTATTGAAAATAATTTAAAAAAAAAAGACCTTTTCAAAGTAAAGTATACTTTTTCAGCCTATTTTGAACATCTTGTAGTGCTGCACCTCAGAATGTATCATTGTATTTTTTTGTGGGCGACCATCTTGAGAGGACGAGAGAGGACGAGAGAGAGAGAGAGAGAGAGAGAGAGAGAGAGAGAGAGAGAGAGAGAGAGAGAGAGAGAGAGAGAGAGAGAGAGCAACATCCTTCAACATCCTCTATCAACGTCAATATAGCATCCCCTAGGCTAAGGAACACTTTGTTTTGCCATGTCTTGCCTGAGAAACGCAGTGGCAACAATGTCTCCCCGTAATGACAAATCATTTCACGACCAGTGACCAAACAACCACCAAAACACCATGACTACTAAAATAATAACATTCCAAGGCTCCTTTGCTTCCAAAATGGTGACGGCCTTTGCAATGTGACGCTGCTATATCCACTCATCAACCCTTGTTATCTAGAAATGTGTCTCTGTCTTTCTCCCTACTGCCAGCGCCAATATTACTTGGAGAGACACAGTCTGACTCCTGTCACAGCCCCTCATCTGCCCTGATGTTCATATTGATTTATCGGCAGAGGGAGAATTATACATTTATCACCGTCTCTCGGGATAAGGAACGCGGTGTGTTGACGTGCCGGTGGGATAGTCATGTTGTTAATGGAAACAAACGAGTCTGAAAGACAAGGCTGACACCTTTGTGGTCTCCAAAACATGAACTTGTATCTGGATCTGTAGCAAGATAACGGGCTAGGCTGTTAGCACCCTGGTGTTATGCAAGGAAGAATATAACAATATTCACGGCTGGATGAACCGATATTTAATGCTGTATTTTCTGCAGTAGCATTTTGTTTTTGTTAGAATTTCTGGTGTCTGGTGTCCCCATTTGTTTTAATATTTTGTTATGAATATGAATATTTTTTGTGTGTGTGTGCAGCATTTCATTAGCCAAACTCCAAACATGTGAAAGTGTTTGTGCGTGTGTTATTCAAGTGTACCACACTCAGTGTTTGTGTGTGTGTGTTGAATGCTTGAAATGAACGCCGAGCAGTGGTTCGGGAGCAGCGGATTCACATTCAACAACATCAGCCTAATGTGTTTCCTCCATGTTTAGATAAACACCGCGCAGACTAATGGGGACGATGGACACACACACTAGCCTACTAATATCACTGACAAAGGACCCCTCCTCCACACACACACACACACACACACACACTCCAATGTTAGGTAACTGAAGCCTGATGGCTTTGCTTGCGGGCCGTACAAGCGAAGCGTACGAAACAACGATGTGATTAAATGGAGAGGGGGGAGTGAAGTTCTACCAAGCATCCCATCATTTGTCCAACCATCCCCCCCCCCCCCCCCCCCCCTCCCCAGACTTGCGCCTCTTTGTCTCTCACTCCCCTGCCCCTCCCTCTCATCATCCAGAGCCTTTATTAAATCTTTAAGAGCGGTGATCTGCTGTTAATATTGTTAAATGAAACTATTTATTCTGCTGTCCACATTTATTTTGTGATTAAGGTTCTGCGAATCAGCCAAATGAGCACAAATGGGTTCTCATAAAAATTGTGTGTGTGTTTGTCTGTGTCTGTGTGCGTGTGCGTGTGCGTGTGTGTGTGTGTGGTATCAAACTGCCATAATAAGTTGTTTTATGGTAGTTATCCCCCATATTACTTTCCTTCTGGTGTTGTATACATTTTCTTGCCTCGAACATTAACAGTTGAATTCACTGCTTCCACTCACACGCACACACACACACACACACACACAAACCACACACCCCTGCACTCTCTATTCCCACCCACCACCTTTAAAAGTTATGGTGGACTGCCACCCCCACCGCCCCCCATCCACACCCCCTCTTTGTCCCTTCGCTAAACTGCAATCTACATCTGCCATTAGAGAGCCAATCAGCACACTTGATTGCAGAGCAAATATCACCCTGGGGCCAACCCTATATAGAGCACAAGAGGACAAAATGGTGGAACATTACGACCAAGAGGCGCCCTGGGCTCCGGACCTAAACACATATATCACACACACACACACACACACACACACACACACACACACACACATTGACACGCTGCCGAATATAGCTCAGAAGATATAGACGGTGAGAGCTACGTGCTACATGCGAGAGAGCTAGGTAAGAAAAGCTTGGAATCCGGGGCGGCTGTTTGACAGAGGCCGCAATCAAAAGAACCCCACCGCCGCCTCCCTCTCCTCCTCCCCCCCGTCCCACCCCTCCCCTTCATCACCATTCAAGTCTTCATTCGAGGGCGAGCTTGAGATGAAGTAGCCCGCCAACACACGTCTTCGGCACACACACACACACACACACACACACACACAGACTTAGATACACGCACACACAAGAGCAAAAACACACACACACACACACTCACACACACACACGCCGACGCACACACATATACACATACACACAGTCACACACAAACACACATACACACACAAACACACACACACACAGGCATACACAAACACACACCGCATGCGTGCACATATACACACACACACACGCCGTTGCTCAGCTCCCGCCAAGCGTGTGATTGTGTTTTTTATACACACACATAGATCTATTTGACACGCATACTTAAAAAAAGCTCTCGCTGGTCCGCACTCCACAGATATTTATGGCCCCGTCCTCTCATAGGCCACGCCCCCTGTTGTTTATGACATCCCTTTGCTGTGTGTGTGTATTTGTGTGTGTGTGTGTGTGTGTGTGTGTGTGTGTTTCACAACAGGGGTCCCCAGAGCCCATGGCGGTTGTAGGTGTAAGTCAAATGGTCACATGGGTGTGCGGTGGCCACACCTGTTGTGGTTGTCCACCCTTCGATGACCCTGAGTATTGAGTGGGGTCAGCTATTGTTGTGGTGGCTAGGGTTGTTCGACTCTCAGCCTTAAAGGTACTGGTCTGTTTACCAACTCACCCGGCGACCTACACACACTCTGCACTCTGTACTTAACACGCATGACTGGAGAGTTCCACAAGGCTAGGCATACGTGTCGCTAAAGTGAGTGAGCAAGGCACCTGTTCTGAGGAAGTGGCTTTGGAGTGAGGCCTGAAGCAAGGGGTGGGATTTGATTGGTTGGATACTTGGATACAGCTCACTCTGGCTTGATTCTTCAATCTGCCTACCCTATCTTGGCAACTGTAAAAGAAAAAGAGATTTACTTGAAATAGTAAGTCACTTAAAATAGAAAGAATAGTCCGTAATGGCTTGAAATAGTTGAGCATTTTAGTGAAATAGCTGGACTGTGTAATTGTGAATCATCTTCTCCTGTGCTCCTATTTTGTCCTGAAATGTATCCGTGCCCCTCTGCTGAAACACCATCACCCAGATTCAAGGAGAAATAAAAGATGAGGAATAATTGCTCTGTTAAAGGTGGGTCCCCCCTCAGACCCGAGTGGTTATAGTTTGTGATGAGTCTTGTAGCTCCAGGGCAACCAAATCAATTTTCCTCGGTTTAGCGGTTAGCTTAAAAAAAAGAAAAAAGAAAAACAGATAAAAGGAAAAATTCTAAACGTCTCATAGCCCCTTTTTTCCACGCTGATTATTCGTGTCAGCGCACACAAATGGAAATGCAGGTGAAATAAATGAATAAAGAATACGCCACAATGCGTTTAGACAAAGGCGAGAATTTGGACGGCATCGTGTCAGGAGGGAGGCCTCCTGGGAGGCTGCTATTATATTTGTCTCTCATCTCCGTGTCTCCCTTCTGATGGCTCGTCGTAATGTCCTTGGTATGCTACTAACCAAGCACGTTTAGGAGGGTCGGGGGTTGGTTTAGGAGGGGGGATGGAGGAAGTGAGAGAAGGGAGGGAGGGATAGAGGGAGGAAGATTGTGGACTGTGCCGTGAACCAAGGCTGTCTCGCCTATAGCTCCCATCGCCCTTCGTTCTGTTCTGTTCCCCTCGAGTCCACACTGACTCCCCCTCTCCTCTCTTTTTCTCTCTCTCTCTCTCTCTCTCTCTCTCTCTCTCTCTCTCTCTCTCTCCCTTTCTTTCCCACCCACCCAATCCAGTTTTGAATTCTTCAAAGCAGGAGGGGGGGGGGGGGGGGGGGGGGAGATTTCTCTGGGCCTTCTTCCGCGTGCTGCTGTTGAAAGCACCCGTGACTCGCTTCACTTTTTGCAGTTCAACTTTTTTTCCTATCAGTTTTTCGACTGGGCAGCCTTCTCCTTCAAAGGGTAGGTGGTGGGCGGGTGGGGTTGGGTGGGTGTATGGGTGTCGGGCGGTGGTATAGGGCTGCCTCGGTCGGGGGCGAGGGGAGTATGATCGAAGCTATAGTCAAGGTGCAGGGAAGGTGTGAGAGAAAATTGGAAAGGATGGTCCAGGAGAAGAAATATCATAGGAATGAAGGAATAAACACTGAGCAAAAAACTCACCATAAGAACCTGCAGGCACGCAGACAATGTATTTAAAGCATTGTGGCACATGCACACACATACACACGCACACACACACCGTTGCGCTTTTCATGTGGCACAACATGTCGCATGAAAGTACACAGCATGCCGTCCACACAAAAATACAATGCGGCATTGAACGGGGGAACTTTGAAGCTTTTCAGCGGTACGAAACCGAACGGCGGGGGCCTTGTCTCGCGGTGTTTGGCCGCCCCCACAGTGCAGCAGCAACAGGAGCGGGGACACAAGCTTTAATTAGACACAAACTAGGAGACACTGTGGGGCCCCGTGTGTTTCGGTCCACTGCCCAAACACGGGCCCTCTAAGGGGGCCCCCAGGCATCGACGCAGCCCTGGCATACTGTGCCTAAGCCTGCTCCTTAGCCACTGATCAGCATAGCAAGACATGTACACACACACACACACACACACACACACACACACACACACACACACGCTCATACACGCACACACACACACACATGCTCATACACGCTCATACACACTAGGCCTGTCACAATAACAAATTGTGCTGAGTGATAAATTGTCCCAGAAATGATTGCGATAATATTGCCGTTTTGAGACCATTTTCAACTAATATAATGATAATGGAATAATAATGCAAGTACAACCTTTCAAAGATCAATAAACTGTTATTTCTAAAGAATATTTAACACTGGCAGACATTTTAAACAAAACAACCAAAAACAATAAATAAAATTTAAATAAAAACTACATGAAGCGAACTACAACTGCACCGTGCACCGTTGTGCACTGTCCTGTTTGTACTTTGTTTGTCGACTAAACGCCCCAGTGATTGTGGACTGTCAAGAAGACGGAGACGTCCCATCTGTTGTATTTTTTTGATGATTATGCTTTAGTGCATATGCATGTTTGTTGTATTGGCGCGTTTAGTTGCTACCGTTTTACAACAAATGCGACATACCGGCTCGCACAGATTAAGTGGTTCACCATGGTCATTCGGTTTGAACCCGAAGTGCTCCCACACGGCAGCTGTCGCGTTTGGCTTTGAAACCAATTCCATCTTTGTTTTTCATTCCTCCAAATCTCAACTAGCGTTTTCTCTGGCTTGCTACTCCTCACTGGGCTCTCACGCTGCACTCAGACGCGGAGAATGTCTAGGAGGACGGGCGGAAGACGGGCGTGGACGGGCTCTCCGCCTCCCCACAGAGACCATGCGGCTGACCAGTGACTGACACGACTCGAGGGTTAACTCCTCATTACGCCAAGGAAGCGAGACGGGTCTGTCGAGACCGATGCTCCGGAGTGAAAACTCTTGTCGTCTCTTTGATAGAGAGAGACACGAGGACGGCAAAATTATCATCTCATTTTAATTTATCGTGCGATTAATTGATTTATTGCTTATCGCGACAGGCTTAATACACACACATACAAGCACACACGTACACACACACACACACATGCTCATACACACACACACACACACACACACACACACACACAGACACACACACACACACAAGCACAAACACACACACACACTCATACACACACAAGCACAAACACACATGCACACGCACACACACACACACACACACACATACATACACATATGTGTGTGAATACTGTCCCTCACTCACACTGACAAATTTGTGCCGACACACCCACAACGTGTACACACACTGACTCACAACGCACACAAACACATGAATACCACACCCAAGGACCGCAACCGGACAGCGCTGTGGGCGCTGTGCATACTGTCACTCACTCACATCGACACACTCCTCGCATGCTCAATCAAACCTAACTATACACACACACACACACTCGCAAGTGTGTCATCATAACACCGCTGGGACCTCAATTCTCATTGGTTCATTTTCTCTTGTTTTGTTCTGATTTCCCATTCAAGTTGGCCTCCCTGTCGCTGGCTCTGCCTTCAATGGTTTTAGATGAAGGATTCTGTTTCTGTCATAAGAAACAAACACGGCACACACACACACACACACACACACACACACACACACACACTCGTCCCCATTCTGTCTTTATTATCCTTCTGATCGATTGTGAATTGACTTGCCAATTAAGAGTCTGCATCCTATTGGCTTTTTGCCCAATCTACCCGCCTATTCTAGCCCCAACTTTTCCCCTTACTCCAGTGAAGCTTTGTGGGAACAGAAGACCTAAGCTGGGGGGGCTGGGCGGGACCACAGTAAGACCTTCATGGCTAAATCCAAACAGTGTGACATGCGATGGATCGTGTCCCTGGGACGAGTCATTCCTCAGCCTCTGCCTCAGAGTTTTTCTTTACCCTATGACTTATTTTTTATTTCATGGGTTTCCCTTTCTTTTCGTAATGCTCTATATCTTTGGGAATGGGAATGGCACGGCAGAGTGAGGGCAACGGCCAATCACAGTGCAGGAGGAGGAGGAGTGGGGAAGATACAGAGGGGGGAGGAAAACGGCAAAAAGAGTGAGAGTGAAAAAAGAGACAAGGAAGTAATGGAGAATAATGGAGAGGAGAGGGGCAGATTGGCCACAGAGCTGGGAGGGAAGTGAGCGAGAGAGTAAGGGCGAGAGAGTTAGACACAGCGAGGGAGAGAGAGAGGGAGGGAAGAACACAGGAGATGGCTGGAAACTCATTATAAGGTTGACAAGTTTGATAGTTGGACCGAAGTTACCCCAACTGCTGGGGGGAATCCGGGGCTGGACTGAAGAGCCTTTCCATTTGGGACCCCTGTCGCACTGATGGAGACAGTCCGAAAGGAAGAGTGTGTGTGTGTGTGTGTGTGTGTGTGTGTGTGTGTGTGTGTGTGTGTGTCACAAACAAATGCGACATTTTGATAAAGAAAAGGATGGATAGATGATAGATGATGTTGTGGAAAACTAATGTGATCTGTGAAAACATCTCTCTCTGTCTACAATAAGACCCCTCTCAAGATATTGCCGTATTGGAGAACGTTTATCTAATCATTTATCTAATTCCCGTGTGCTAATCCTATTGCTGGCACTATTCAATAATACAAAGGAATTAATGTCATTACCTGAGGGAAAGATGCGTTTGCGGAGAAATAACGCAACATGTAGGAATGATTTGGAAGACGGTGCCGGCCAGCTAAATAGCACCAGAGAAAACGGCAAATCATAACCGGATTTATTCATGTCTCTGCTAAATAAATCCACTTCAGCTGAGCACGAGGGGCCCGTTCCCTACTGTTTTTCTGTGGTTTAAGCTAAGGGGACCTGGGTAAATGGTCTTTAAAAACAACAACGCTGTCCGAACTTGTTTTGTTTCGTTAAGAGCCACATGTTGCCTCCAGATGTTTATCGCACACTTGTAAACGCCGGCTAACACTGATTGTCACTAACTGCGTCGGGGGGGATGGCGAGTCAGGACCGCCAGTCCAAATCAGTCGCATAACGATGTCGCATTATAATGCAGCGCTAAAAACACCGCCTTCAGGGAAAACGCTATACGCTCCCCGTTCGGGGATAACACGCCCCCCTCTGAACCCCTGAGGGGGACGAATGCTGGTGTTCAACCACTGCCGCGTGTAACCGTTTCACCTTGATTACCGGTACGGGCTAATAATGTAAGATGTTGGAGAGATTGAAGCCGGCACACTTAGGTGGCCGCAGTGGTCACCTAAACAGCGTTGCAATCACCTGGAATAAATACAAATAACTACTGTGTGTCACAACCAATCACTCCTGGACCGCTGTCTGATGGTGGAGTTCAGCCCAGGAGAATAGAAAACTTGTTGCGAGGGAGGAGGCGGGAGGAGAAAGGTGGAGGTGAGCGGAGGCTGCCGCCGCTCCGGAGGGGGAGAAGGAGGAGGAGGAGACGGGGTCTACTTCTGGAAAGTTCTAGAAACTTTTTCTTGATTTTTTTTCATGCCCACGTCAATACGTGTGTGTGCTGTGTGTGTGCTCCGTGTGTGTGTGTGTGTCTGTGTGTCTGTGTGCCTGTGTGTGTGTGTGCTGTGTGTGTGAAGGTCCACAAGGACCTTCTGCATATCTGAGCTACGTTATCCACTTTCCAGCTGCCCACTGCTGTAACTAACACACACACGCACGCACGCACAAAGGCACACAGACTTTGGGTGTATTATGTGCAGCATCTCATGCCAAACAAAGCAATTTAGCATAAAGTATAGACGGCTCCAGCTATTTCACTTCGTAGCCCACTAACACAATTGCCCAGGATATGGAGTTAGTTGCCTAGGTTGCTGTGACAACCACGGCCACAGCTGTGCGTAATTCTCGTTATGGAGACAATACACTGAAGTTTAGAATTGTATTCTGTTACATTTGATTGATTTAATCTTTTCAGCCATAATCATCAAAATAATGGCTATTATATTGTGTTATTTGAAGGTAGGGTAGGCAATTTCGAGAAACCAGCGTGATTAAGCTAGATTTTGAAAGTATTCAAACAAACAAATCCCATCTCTCCCTTAACACGTGACAAGCTCGCTAGCTTTAGCTTGCAGGAAGCCAGGTAGGTAGGTAGACGGACAGGTAAACCAACATCAAACCAACGTCCTTTGATTTGGGCCAGAACAAATGATTGGATGGGGTTATTACAGTCATGCGACAACCACAGATACCGGATTGTGTTATTTTCTTTTCCGACAGCATTTGATTTATCGATTACTGTTGGGATCCAAGGAGAATTACAAGTATGACCAGATATGCTTCTAAAATAATTTGCCTACATTACTTTTAAGTGCGGTGGTGTGTGTGTGTGTGTGTGTGTGTGTGTGTGTGTGTGTGTGTCTACCACCAGCCTGCATAGAGAGTCATTCAGCCTCCTAAGTGCTGTGATTTTTTTTCTCCATTTGATGTTGTCAATATCAAAGGAGAGATTAGCCTTGCCTCATGCAAAAAAAAAGTAACTTCACTTTCTTCCATCGTCAATAACCACTTCTCAAATCATACACTTCAAAGACAGGTGGACATCAAAAAAAAATTTGTCTTCAAGGCAAAACACTCGGCTTGTGTGGTGTTATTCATACCCAAATTTGCTCTTTTTTTATTGTACGGTATATGCATACAACCTTTCACTTCGCAAGAGGACGCCGTCTGTTGAGGTGTGCTAATTATCACGCTGAACCATCGCTACACCTGATGAAGGCTGCCAACACAGACAAAAACATTAAAACCGACAGTGTCTGCTCCAAGCAACACATTTCACACCCGCACAAGCCCCTCTTTGACACGGCTGGCCTCGGTTTATATCTGGCGGAGCCGTTCTGCCACGTTAATGTGTCACCACGTTAGCAGGTAGCAAATGTGCGATCTATTCATATTGTGGCGTATTCAAATTATTTATGTATCGTGCCTGGCGCCGAAATGTGGAGGTGTGGGGCTCACCTATTGATGAGGCACCGTCAGGTCGTGACGCACGTGCAAGCAGCATGGGGCAAGTTGTGTGGCATGAAACAGTTTCTGTTCTGTAGGAAGTGAAAACAATGTCGGACAAGCCGTGAAGGGCTTGAGTTGTACGGGCCCAGGTCTGAGATGAGTGGCCGAGGTTGGTCTGTTGTATCTGTGTACAAGGGCCTGTACAAGGAGAGAGAGGGAGAGGGAGAGGGGGGGGGGAGTACGAGGAATGGACAATGTAAGAGAGAGAGAGAGAAAGAGGCCCTTCAAGGTTCCGGCAAACCCAGCCAGGCAGCAGTGTTCCGTCCTCAGGGGAAGATTCAATTATGAATGATGCTTGCGCTCGAATCCTTCTTGAAATCCCGTATTCTTTGCGAGATTCTCTTCCTCCTCCTCACCTAATCCTCCCAAGACTTTGCCGCGGCCGTGTCTCTTTCTCTCTCTCCACGGTGGTGTGGCGCCTCACACAGACAACACACACACGCGCACGCACACACACACACACACACACACACACACACACACACACACACACACACACACACACACACACACACGTGCACACGCCATGCATTATGAATGGCCCGGCAGAGGAGGCAGCCATGTCCTAATTTCGCCGAGAGCGTCGAAAACATCAGCTCGGCGCCAAGGCCGGCGGAATGCTCATTTTGCTGCAGAGATGAAGAGTGAAACCGAAAGGGACGCGGTTTTTAGGTGTTTTTTTTGAGAGGGCTCGCGTTGTTTTGTTCCCCACGAGTCTTAAGGTGTGCTGTCGCTCCAGCTGTCTTTTGTTGCCCACCTCTCACGCTCACTTTGTGTGACCGCTCTGTTGCCATCTCTCTCTCTCTCTCTCTCTCTCTCTCTCTTTCTTCCTGTCAGTATTGCTGACGTTCTATCCCCCCACCCTCCTCCTCCCCCACCGTTCCTTCACATTGTCACTCCTGCTTCCCTCCTTTCCCTTCTTCCTCAGCATCTTTGTGTTCTTTTCATCCCTCACGTCACTCTCTCGCTCTCTCTCCGCGTCGCCACGACGTACACCGGTGGCAGACTGCAGTGCTACAGAAGGCACACACATCTGCTCAGTTCGCTGGGAGTGGAGCGTGCTTCGGCTGCACGCAAACACTCCAAACACTCTGAAATCAGCTCCAAACTCCCCCATCGTCCCCATCCTCCTCGTCTTTCATGTTGTTTTTCTCCTCCACATCCTCCTTTATCTGGTTGAATCATCCTTAGCCTCGTTGTCCTCCTTCTCTATCTCCCCGTCCGTATTAGCCTCCACCGCTTCCTCCTCCTTCACCTTTTTTTGTATTAGCCTCACCATCTTCCTCCTAATCCTCCTCATCCTCTTCCTCGTCCTTCCACCTCCACCTCTCCACCTGCTCCACCTCCTCCACCTCCTCCTCCTCCTCCTTCCTACTCTCCACGCATACAGAGAATGGGGGCTGACACTTCCACAGAGTTGGGAGGAGGGAGGCAGGGGGAAAAAACTGAAAGTAATTTAAAGTCTCTCAGTCTGCTCACCGCAACAACAAAGAAGAAAGTCTGTCAGCGATGCAGCAGGAGGAGATCGGAGTGACGGAGAAGGGTGGAGGCAGGGAGGGAGGGAGAGAGAGGAGGAAGGGATGGGGGGGGAGAGGGGAGGAGATTGAAGGGGCGTTGGAAGGAGAGATAGAGGGCAGGTTGGATGATGGGAGGGGGAGATGGGAGGGGTGGAAGGGAGGGCACCAGGTGGGAAGGATTGGAGGAGAAAGAGAGGGAGGGGGGAGAGAAGGAGGGGAGCCGACAGAGAGAGTGGTTGGGATGGAGGAGGGAGGAAGGGAGAGGTTGAGAGAAAGGCAGTGAGGTAAGGAGAGAGAGGGGTAGATGGAGACAGAGATGGAGCAGGTGGGGGGGGGGATACTGGGTGTGTGAGACGGGCTGTCCGAGTTTCCTGCTGTAATGAGGGCGTAATGTTTTGCACTCACCAACCGTCCTCTTGTCAGCCCACTGACCGTGTGTGTGTTCCGATGTGTGTTTTGTATTTATTCTACTGGGGCCATGTTTGCCTGCTAGCTTACTGTACGTTGACGCACATTAACCTTTGTGCAGCACACCAGCTATCAGGTGCTGTTGACGGCAGCGTGTGTTTGAACTTTTGACCACTCGCAGCTGAGACTGGGGAAAAAAATTGCCTTTTGGGCTTATTGTTTTGGGGCTGCGTCGGCCGGCTACTTACCGCTATGTTGACACCGTATAACCTTTGTGTAGCGCGCTAGCTATCAGAGGAGCGGTTGACGTCATTGGCGCATACTTTTTTTTACAACTTGCGCTAAAGACTGTTGGAAAAAGCCTTGTAGCATATCCCTCTGTCTCCTTCCCCTTCTTTCTGTTATTCTTTTCCCTCTCTCGCTACTTTTTTTTTTCAGCTTCCCCACTTCTGCCCCTGCTCCCATCGTACAGATGGGAAACCATGCTGTTCACAGTCCCCGGAAAAATGTGTAGAATGTTCGTCGCCCTCAGTTTGACGGCTGACACAAAAGAAAACAAAAAAAATGAACGAGAACTTCTCGATTATGCGTGACTGCGGTAATTTGGTACCTCGGAGCGATCTTGTCTGTTGGCATTGTAATGGAAAACAGCAAACATGGCTGCACGCCACACCTTCATCGCAGCAGACCCGCCTGAGGGGGCTTTTCAAGTGGAAGAAGTTAGATTCAGGAGCAAGCAATCACACTGGGTTTTGATTGACTGAGGGAACATTGTACATCAGATGGGCCATGGAAAACGTATTGTATATCAGAGGGGCAATGAAGAATATGGTACATCAGATGAGTTATGCTCCAATGGATTTTCATCCACCGCCACCAATGTACAATGGAAAAATAACAATCAGACCCCCAGTTCAGTTCTCGTTCTAGTTAAAAAAAATGGTAAAATCTGAGTTATAACGGGCCATACGTTATAACTGTGGCATACTTTTTTAAATCTAAAGGCGTGAACCTTTATCCAGCGCTAGGCAAGACAACTTTTAATGCTGCCGTTTTGTTTCAGTGCATGATTCCATACACTCTGGTATATTATATGCAGAAGGAAACAGTGTGGATTTACATGGGGGAGGGGGTTGGCGGTGGTGGTGGAGGGCCTGTGTTATTTCCCCACAGCTATTTTTCACAATACATTGCCCCCCCATCAATCATGTGCTGTGTTTTGCATACAGCTCCAAGCAAGGATGGATGGCGTGTACGTAGCCGGCCTGAAAGATTCCAACGCATGGTTTACCACCACTGACCTGTGTAGAAAATACATAGAAACAGTGTATATGTCTGCACACGCACGCACACATGTGACGCACAAACACATGCACACAAACACAAAAACTTTCACACACCAATCTATGTGCGCACACCACACACAGATACATCTGCACAGGCATACACACACGTATGCATACGTTTTTTTACTCGACTGACTCTTACACACAAATACACCTGCGGTTCACACACATATACGGCATACACACATGCACCACGCACACAGAGAGAGAGAGAGAGAGAGAGAGAGAGAGAGAGAGAGAGAGAGAGAGAGAGAGAGAGAGAGAGAGAGAGAGAGAGAGAGAGAGAGAGAGAGAGAGAGAGAGAGATGACAACCCATGTATAGCACTCAATCATAAGACCCCCCCTCTCTCTCTCTCATTATCCCCTACGGCGGGGAGAGAGGCAACAGTTGGAAACATGAATTATGAAAAGATAAGAGGTTGTAAAGTGCCAATAGATCCTCGTGATTATGACGCTCACACAATCCCACGACTCGATTCTCCTCTGCCGCTTCATCCCTTATTGTCGGCGAATGAGAGGAGGGCAAGCGGAACGATTTACCCGTGGCAGGCGCGTGCTGAGCATTGCCATCGTCATAGGAAAGCTTTCTGATCGAGACTGAGGAGGCAATTACAATTTTGCTTCTTTCTTCATCCCCAGGAATGTTTATTTGTTGATTTATTTATTCTGTGTTTTTTTTCTTCATTTTTCTCAGACGGCACGATTTTTTAATGCCTCAAACTTTGCTCGACCTCTGTTCACTTTCTCCCTGGGGGGCCCCAGGTGTTGCCGGAAGCTCAATAGATAACGAGACACAAACACACACACACACACACACATGCAGACACACGCATGCACATACACAAGCGCACGCACGCACACACACAAACACACACACACACACACACACACACACACAGGGACTTGAAAGGAAGGAGTGGAGAGGGTGTGTGTGTGTGTGCATGTGGTGCATGCACGTGTATAACTACATTCACCAAACTAACCAGCTGCCTTCCTTTTCGTGACTTTGCGGGAGAATAGTGGGTGTTGACCATGGACCCTGTACCGTTTCCTGTTAGGGCTGTCAGACATTTGTACACCAGCACACACACACACACACACACACACACACACACACACACACACACACACCATGGGGCCATCTAATTGGCCCATGCCAGCCCTGGGGCAGTGGCGTTCTATGAAATAACCCTCTCACCTGCCCCAGCCCAGTATGGGATTCAACCTGAATAAAAAACAGTTCCCTCCCTCCCAATCCCCCCCCCCCCCGTCGACCTCCGTGATTCCTCCACCTCCTGAGAACAAATCCGGGGCTAGGTCTGCAGAACAGCATGGCTTACTACCTCCTGCAGTCAGCCTAACTGGTTCTTTTGTTCACAGTGGTTCCCGTTAGCCATGACTTTGCCCTGTAATAACGAGAGCAAGGAGGAGCTTTGAAACCAAACTATAGTTAAATACATTAGTTTTCTGTTTTTTGGGGAACTGAACGACTTTGCGTGAGAGTCCGGGGGGTAAGGTTTGTGAACAAGTTCCTGGTCCTTTTTTTCTGTGTCGGGACCGCATGTATCAGTACATCAATATTCATGCTTTAAAATGGAGCCACATTTTATTGGAAGCCGCTCACACACGCTCATCATCTCATCTACCTACTAGTTAGTTATGCGGAATAAAACCCACCAGAGAGGCGATGCTTGGCAGTCACTTCACACCTTTACGCTCCTCAAACCGACGCATGGGCGCTCTTAAGAACATAATGGCCTCTCCATGGTCTACACGTGTGAAGCCGTCGACAAACACGTGTCCTCTCAACACGCTTCAGTCATGTCTTCGTCGGGATTGGCTCTCCTCTTCTCTTTCACCGGTCCGTGCTGTGGCTCTGACAGTGTGTGAGATAATGCGTTGGAAGTAATAGACCTTCGGAGATGGTGAGCTATTGGATTCAAATAGATTTATATATATATATATATATATATATATATATTATTCAACCAGTGTCCACCATGAGTAAATGGACAACCATGAGTAAATCCCAAGCCCCTTAAGTACATATTTATTTATATATATATATATATATTTATTTATTTATTTATATATTTATTTATAAATAAATGATGAGATCAGGGACCTGCCGACCAGACTCTGAGCTCTGGGTCCAGAGGCACCGCGTCGGCCAGGCCAGTGCACGGTGCGACGTGGGACTTCCTGAAGGACAGGACGCGGCGCCACCCTGTCCTGACCCTGCCGGCCCCCCCACTGCGCCGCAGGGATCTCTGGGAAATGGAGGCCGCGGCCTTGACCCAGTCTCTGGTCGGTGGGTTGCCTCTGAACGGAGACAAATTGCAGAGGCAATGAATCACTGGGGCTGAAGACAAATTGCAGAGGCAATGAATCACTGGGGCTGAAGGAAACGTGTGCACGCCACTCCGCACCTCCACCTCCTCCACCTCCTCCTCCTCCAACACTTTCTGCTCTTGTCTTGCTGAGTAGCAGGTTGAGTGCTTTGCTGCTGCTAGTGGAGTTATAGTTTACATGGCTTCTTTCTCTGTTCAATTCATTGTCAGCTACTCGTCGTATGACATGTATTTCTTGTTGGCGTGTGTTGCCATTTTTCAAATCATTCTTTTATGGTTTTCAGTTCTCTCGATTCAGCTTGGTTCAGTTGTGTTTCCCCAACACTACAGCTAGCTTCCTGAAGGCTCCCACGAGTCATGATGGGATTATCCAGAAATTGAGATGAGATTTCCCCCACTTTCCCAACTTCCGAAATAAACACAGAGTTCAGTAATCTGTAGATCCCCAATCCGCTTCTCGGGATCCCCTTCTCCCTGGAGTCAGGCATTTTCACCGTGTTGAGGTTCCCTGACTCTGAGGCTGAAAACAAAGACCGCAACAACAACACAAGAAAAACACAGTGAATGTGGAGCGCCTCCGTTCTGCACCTAACTCACCTAAGTGTCCCGGACGGCTGAATGAACTCACTAAGAAACAGTATGCGGGGTAATTACAGGCGTCCGAAGAGGCAGGAAAATTTAACGGGTAACTAGTGTTAAAAGGGATTTGCTAAAAAGGGCCGATTTCAACGTCTCTACTAAGGGAAGTGGCAGAGGACAAAAGCTTAGAGGGAGATGGCTTCCGGCTATCTGCCACAGTCTGGGTGAGGTGGTTGTGGGTCAACATCTGGACTCATTAGTGGAACTGAGCCGAAGTTTGGTCAGCCACAGATTTACAATCTAGTTCAATCTGCTTCTGGCCAGGTCAGCCCCAATGGTATCAAGGACTGTGCTTCTTCATAGATGCTTTTTCCAAATTTCCAAAAGCCTTTTTTTAAATACGGTTATAAAGAAAACAGAAATGATGTGACAAAGGAACTGTTTAATTGGATGCAACCACGAATGGATGCAAACACATGACAATAGTTTGGTTTTGAGCCGAGAGTAAATAAAAGCACTACCGAATGATCAGAAAATTAAAGATATCAAAATATGCACGGATGCGTTTCCAATGTCACTTAAAGTCCACCGGTGCCTCTCACCAAACTGCCAACGTTTGGATTATTTCCTGCTATGGGATTGGTTTGTCTAGACAGTCAATAGACCCACATGAAGGGCGTTCTTCCTAAGATTTAGAGCACATTTCCACCTCTTCCACGAGAGCTGTTATGTTTGTCCATTTTGGATAAGGACCCTGAAATTTATGCTGTATTTCGCAGTCTCGTCATCATCTCAACACGCGCAGGGAACATATGAATAATGCAGTGCGTATCTTGCTCGCTCTCTCTGCCCCTCTCTTTTCCTCCATCTTTTCTCCCATCTCTCTCCAACTTTACTCCTTGCTCTCTATCTCCCCCAT
>NC_140289.1:5613034-5791967 GCF_964030765.1 Micromesistius poutassou
TCTCGCCCCTCTCTCCCTCTCTCCCTCTCTCTGTCTCTCTCTCACCCCTCTCTCTCTTTCTCTCTTCCCCTCGGCTCAGGAATCCAATGCCTTTGATCTCTTGGACACTCTTTTACATCAGTGTGTGTGTGTGTGTGTGTGTGTGTGTGTGTGTGCGTGTGTGTGCCTGCGTGCCTGTGAGGCTGATGTGAAGTGCTAAGATGTGTACTCCTGCATGCCGGTGTAAAACCCCAGACATGAGTTTCTAGGACTACATCCAAAGCAATAAAAACAAGTGTTCAGAAAAGATGAACATTTGAAATGCGTTTGTTTATTGCATCACTGTTAACAAGATCAAATCAATTCTAACTAATTCAGAAGCAGGCCGTGCCTTGAACGCAACGCCACCGCGATGTCTCACCCTGACACAGTTCCGCTCGGTCGCGTGCCTGGCGAGACTGCGCGGAAGCACACAAAGGTGCCTTTTTTCAGTCGCATTTGCATTTGTCAAATTACACACGAAGGTTATCCGTTTTTCCGGAGGTTTTTAGTTTCATTTTTTTCTCTTTTTTACCTCCCACTCTCCTTTTGGGCCTCTGTTCTCCGGTTGCGGTTATCATGTATAATACATGAGGATCGGGAGACTTATCCCTATCTGGTGGTGCCAGCTGTAATTCCCTAGAAAGGGGGCTATATTTAATAGTTGGATAGGTCAGAAACCTACCGGGTGCCCTGGGACCTGCTCACTCACATCCAGAGGTGGAGGTGAGCAGAATCACATTAGAACCCCTGAAATAGAACCCGACTCCATTAGCATTAGCCGGGAAGCTGACTGGGAATTTGAATTTGCCCTTTATTGGGAGCTTTTTGGTTGTGTTTTGTGTCGGGGGTGTGATGCATGGGAGGATCCTGTGGTTCCCCAGTGTCTAGTTAGAGTACAGCACTTGAACACGGGTTGGGGAATTTGATGAATATATCTATCTGGCTCCCATCCTTACTTTCTTTATTCACTGCTGCACCTTCCTCCTCCCTATCTCGGTCTCTTGGATACATATCCGAAAAGGTTTGGTTGAATGCGTTCATCTTGTAAAGGAAACTTATAAAAAATAAGAAAAATATATCATCGCATTTATGAACATACAATATGCTGGATTGGAGTACAAATCGAATATTTTCCCTTTGACAGGAACTGTCAAACGGGAGCGGTGCACTGACCGTTTTGCCCTGTTTCTGCCCTCTCCCTTTCACAGCTGGCACCACCTACATCTTCGGAAAGGGCGGAGGCCTGATCACCTACACCTGGCCCAACAACGAGAGGCCCAGCACGCGGACGGACCGCCTGGCCGTGGGGTTCAGCAGCACCATCCAGGACGGCATCCTGGTCCGCATCGACAGCGCGCCGCGCCTGGGAGACTACATCATGCTGCACATTGTGAGTCAGACGTCCACGACCCACAGCTTGAGTTGCACACACCTTGATGTGTAAACACCTTGATATGTCAACAGCTGGACATGTATACACCTGGATGCATATACACAGTGAAAGATTTACACCTGGATACGCAGACACCTTGATACATACATACATTGATACATATACACCTTGATATATATAGACCTGGATACGTAGACACCTTGATATATATATATATATATCTATATACTGTATATACACCTGGATACATAGACACTTTGATACAAACATACATTGATCACCTAGATGCTTACACACCTTGATATGTATACACCTGGATACTTAAAGATGTGATATATATACACCTGGATTTGTATACATAAAATGCCTTGCTGGATTCCCCTGGATAAATACACACCTGGATACGTATTCACGTGAATACAACATACCTTGATACATGTAAACCTTGATATGCATACACCTGGATACATACTGTACATAATAGGGGTGTGAACAGGTACACGTGTAACCGGTTAGTAAATCATAACCGTTTAGGAAAAATCAGTAAACGGAAACCGAAAAAAAAAAAAAAATTCAAAATCTTCAATCAAAATTAACACGTACTATTTATTTAGAGATTAATAAAGCTACAAATGTTCCACTTTGACAACGTTAATGCGCTAAGAAATGCACGTGATAAATGTTGGGTAACTGACCACCGGGCATTACGTCATGTAACACGTAAGTTTCACTTTGGACTTGCGATGGCAGCTGACACGAAACAGCGAAGTGAGGAGTGGAGGTTTTTTGAAAAAAACGCGAAAGGAGACCAAGTGAAATGTACACTGTGTGGTGTACATTTGGCTTTTAAAAACGATGATGGGGGGGGAGGGGGGGGGCAATCGACATAATATTAGCTAGAACCCTTCACATGGTCAAGAGTCTGCCTAATCATGAGGTGACACAGCATGCGAATGCTTGAGGAGGAACCACGCAACCGTCTAAGGTGAATCCATGAACTAAGACGCACAATAATTGAGGTGGTGGTCCATTGGTCGAATGAGGAGTTGTCGTCACGGCACAGAGCCCTCCCCCCTTCCCGCCATGTTGGAAGGTATGCCCCTCCGAGTGCAGCTGAGCTTTGCGTTATTGTTGACACGGTAGCTGCTAGCAGAGGAGGTTGTTGCAATTCTCTACTGTTTTAACAATGCCTGGAAATAACTGCTGCGTTAAAAACTGCTTCAATGCCTCACATGATCGTCGAGGAAACCATAAGAACAGTGGGCTACAGTTTGTCAGGTTCCCTAAATGGACAACGCACTGAAGGCTGCGCCACACTACAAGATTTTTTAATCTTATGCGATTTTTGAGTCGGATGTACACCACACACTTAAAGAGAATCTCAGCCGATTTGTTGCTCTCCGATCGTAAATACATGAGATTCGAACACAAGACGGAACATCACACATCGGACAATCTTGTCCGATAATTGCCCGCTGCAGGGCCGTGGAGGTAGAACTAGAGCAACTCACGTCAACAGTGAAAATGGATCAGCGTCTTTTGACAGCAGTGGTTTCCGCGGTGCTTATGCTTACATAATATCAGAGAATATCCGCGTCAGTTCGGCCGCGGCGCAATTAATGAATAAAGATCATAAACATCATAAACTGAATGGCTGTACAAGTGTTCTGAGACACGGCTGCGAACCGGCAACTTTCAAAAAAAAAGTAGTAGTGCCGGTTTGGTGATGGTTCCGTGCCGTGCCGCTGCCGTATCCAGTGGAACAGCCTACATTGACTATAATGGAAAATTTCTAATGTCTTCTTGTGTTCTCTGCATTTTCACTAGGACCCTTTTCCTTCGCCTTATTCTTCTCCATTTATTTCTTTATTTCTATCTCGTAATGTCTCCTGCATCTCTATGTTGCGTATTTCCTTATCTCTCTCTATGCCGCTCTGACAACGTTGCCCCTGGCAACCGATAGCCGTGGATGCCATCATGGCGTACGGGCTCAAACCCCTCCCCTCCCCTCCCCAAAAATCACGTGACTCCTCATTCTCAATAGCTCGACTGCGGTCCACTTAAAAAAAAAAAAAAAAAAAACGGTTAACCGTGTGCACGAATAAAAAGGGGTCGTGTAACCGTTTACAATTTTTTGTAACCGTTCACACCCCTAGTACATAATATATTCACTTCCATACATATACTTTCAGACAGATACAGTTTTGTACATACTGTACAAATACTTACATACTGTAAACTTTTTATATGTATACACTCGGATACCTATAAACCTGGATATACCTCGATAATGTATCTTGATATAAACGTTCAAACCTGCTGTATGTACTCGCATACACTTTCATATATTTATATATAAATATATGTATATATATATATATACAACTGGATTCGAATACCCCTTGATATGTTTACACCTATTTCCATACACACCACCTACCTACACACAACTAGCTGAATCAGGTTAAAAGTTTCTGCCGATCGACATTTCAAGAGGATTACAGACCTATTTGTGGCAGCGATTTAAAAAAATCTGCAATTCATAATCTCTGTCCTGTAAACGGTCACATGAAAACGTTATCTTTCATTGTTAAATTCAAGTGCAGTCACCATTCTATGTGTGGTTGCCTATTGACTATCAAAGAATGTCCTAGCATTGTGTCGCTAAGTTTTTTCTAGCCAACCTGGTATTTCTGAGTAGTTCCAATGGGACGAAGCTGACATACTTCTCGAATTGTTACGGCTAGAAGTTTCCACAAATGGTTTAACCTTGCACACTGGGTCTTTTGCCTTTCGTCCCTTGCCCCTCTTTCAATGGGTCACGCTCTGATTCTGAAGGGAACAATACCAATAACAACACAAAAAGTGGCACATATTTTGAAAAAATAAATAACTGAACGCAACAAAGACAGATAACCACATTCCTCCAGAACCACTGACTAGGCCTCGCTATCGCTCAACAAAAAGACCAAATGCTCCACATTCATGCCAACTTGCAGCCTATTTGGTAAGCCTACCTCTCTTTCCATTCTTTGTCAAAGCCTTTTATTGTCAGACGTGCCGCACAATATGGTCATTCTGCACATTGAAATTCCAATGATATAGCAAGGGTCATCAATGCACTATAAAAACACACAGTAGCAGGCAGGAGCAAAGGTAATTCAAGGTATAAAACAATGTGTACAATATGAGGTGCATACAGTGTGCCATTCGTTTTTATATATATCTTGACAAAGATGAAATAATAAAACAATAACACATTATAGAAAATGGCCGCCATTAGGGGAGTTTCCGGGCTAGGTCAGCGGAATGCGGTAGGCTGCGTGGCATGACCGTTCGTCACCGTGGCGACGCGTTTAATGACAGCATCGTTACAGCCTTGCCGGATTGTTGACTACAATTCACAGCTCTCACTCTCTCACAGCCACACACACACTTCAGAGAAGGGGGTGTGGACGGGTGGGATAGAGGGAGAGAGAGAGATAAAGAGAGAGAGAGGGAGGGAGACTTAAAGAGAGGAAGATTCAGAGAACAAAATAGGGATAAAGGTAGAGAGGTGAGGAGAGACAATGACGAAGGGAGAGCGGAGGAGAGCGAGGTCAAAGTCTGGGAGAGAGAGACAGAGAGACGGAGAAGATGAAGCAAGCAAGAGAAGTGACGAGAAAGAAAGATGAGGTAACACAGAGAGAGAGAGAGTTAAAATAAAGAAAGAGAGCATGATGAAGACAGAGTGTGAGGTGAGGAGAAGCAGCAGCAAATGACAAAGTGATGAGCTAGAGAGGGAAGGATCCAGAGAGCGAGAGGTGTTTGAAAGACGTGGGAAAGTGCTGACGCGGTCCTGTGGGGTTGTGGTGAAGAGGAGGAGGAGGAGGAGGTCTGAAGGCAGATTGAAAGTATTTCCTCTGTCTCAGTTTTTAAAGAGCTCCGCTCATCTGGCTCATCTGACCATGTGTCTTCTCCAAACCAGCCATCTGCTGCACTACGATGGCCACCAACACTGTGCAGTTCCACGGCGTGAGAGAGAGTGAGAGAGAGAGAGAGCACATCATTGAAAATACTGAGAAAGCAGCTTAGAGAGATAGAGAGAGAGAGAGAGAGAGAGAGAGAAGAGAGAGAGAGAGAGAGAGCGAGAGAGACGTCAAATTAAAACCCCTCCATCACTAACAGGTTCAGTCATTGCGGGAATTTTCGACTACGAAGCAAAAAGGTATGCATATTTCATATTCTTTAGCAGCATTCCTAGCCAAGATGTTGATCTGGAGTATTTTGGCTCCCAGTCAACGGCTTGCAAAACATCTTCATTCCTTTGCCTTCTGCTAATGGAGGTGTTATTAGCTAGGGCTGCTCGATTATGGAAAAAATCATAACCACGATTATTTTGGTCAATATTGAAATCTCGATTATTCAAACGATTATTTTTGAGTTTGAAAACATGATGCATTTATTCATAATTTCTCTCCAAAAAAAACACTTTGTAAATGAGAACTTTGAAATTTCCCCTTAAAAATATACACAAAATGGTCAAATAGAAAATAAAGTCCAGATATGAATCCAGCTGTTCTGCAATTTATATTAAAAAAATGTTTTATTATTTTTTAAGATTTTTTTTTTTTTAAATTGTTTCATCTCGATTATATTAGTTTGGTGATCGTTTCACTCTGAAATCGAAATCACGATCAAAAAATCCAGAAAATCAAGCCCGACCCTACCCGAGCCCATGCACGTTCTGTCCGAGCCCGGCCCGGCCCGACTCATTAACTGTAATTATGAGCCCGAGCCTGATTTCAACCCGACAATTTTTTTAATACATGGGCTGTTATATGAGTTGTTTAAACTACAGAAATCTGTTTAGAATTATCTTAATGAATAATGCAACAAGGACAAAGCATGTAGCTGCGCTGTTTGATTATTCAGAATGGAATGGATCGCAAATAGATCTGAATGAAGAAACGTGAACAATGATGAACACAGACAATGAACAATAATGAACTAGTTGATGGCCTAGGAGTAGGCCTAGGCTACTATTACATTTAAACAAGGTTTTAGAATAGGCTAAATAATTATTTTAAACGAAGCAGCGTGTCGCACTTAATGCACTGGACAAAGCTGACACATATGTTGTCACTGCCCACGACTTGTTTGGAATGATTCCATACCTCAGACTTTCCTCCAGACTTGCTCAACGTTAATTCTCCAGCCGGCCCGTTGTGATGAGTGCGAGTGGAGGAGACACGCGTGCTGCTGTGTGGCATCTTTTTTTTGTGGAACTTTGTACACATTTGTTACTTGGGCCTATTCTGCTAAATATATATAGGCCTATATAATATTTATGTTTAGGGCATAGCTTTCTCCTCAGATTAGGCCAATAAAGCAATGATTTAAAAAACAAAAAACAGAACACAAACGCTTGATCAAAGGCCCGGCCCGACCCGGCCCGAGGGTAGTGGTGGGAAATATCGGCCCGACCTGGCCCGCGGGTCGGGTCGGGCTCAGGTCGGGCTCGGGCAGAGAATCTAAACTCTACCCAGATTCAAATGTCGGGGTGGTCTCCATGAGCCACGCTGGGTCAGCCAGTGTATAAAACCCTCTAATGAAGTGTCCTAACATCGTGTTTAGTCTGATTCATTAGTAGGGCACTACTTGTTTACTACAGACAATAAACATATAGTGGGCGCCGCTTATTTTTTTTGCTTCTGTGTGTCTGTTTTTTTTTTTACCAGCACATGATGTTGTGTGTCGTTAAAGCCTTCTCGTTCAAGTTATTTATCTTTCATGCATTGACTATTTACCGTGGGCGGGACGATATATTCATTCGGAAAACAACCAATCACGTGCCACACCATCGTCGTCGTTCATCGTAAAAAATACACACATCATCAACCATCACACGAGCGCCATGTCTGTATAATTAAAATGTCAGAATGTCAGTTATTTTTTCAAATAGCCCTAATTCACGGCACTCTTGAAGGGGGGGGGGCGGGGGTGCGGGGAGGCAGAGGGAGAAGAAGCCATTAAAGAAAGAGCGGTGATAGATGCCAGGTCATTTGCCGTCAGCGTCGTGCGCTGCGCATTTAATCGAGAAGAAAAGGTTAAAGAAATTACTGCCGTTGCGTGTGGCGTGTGTGCTTCGCCAAAGGTCTGGTCTCGCCCCAGGAGGGTGGTCCCGCCTCTGCTCCTCGTTTCGCAGGTGGCTGTTGGTAAGGTCCGCAAGGGACCCGCTGCGGGTTTTTTTCTTCTTCTAAAACATGAAGAATGGCTTTGCTGATATTTTATCGAGATAAAACTGAAAAGAGCAGGAGAAATGTGTTTCGTTGTATATAATTGAGTCTTTAAGTCTTTTTTTATTACATACTATAGAAGTAAATGGTTCAATTTAGCCTTAACACCTTTATACAAAGCAAAGGGTGTCCAGGTAGACTGCGCATTCATGCTTGACCCCAGCACCTCCAGGCTGGGAGTCAGACTAGAGTGGACTAGACTAGGCCAACCTGGACTATCCTTTCCCCAGGAAATATGTTGATTCTATTTCTTACAATAACGTCCTGCTCAATGTCTGAGTGAGGGTCAGGTTCCTGTTATCTTCGGAGGCCTCTGTCCCATCGTTTTATGGAGCTTGTCGTCTCCTGCTGGCAGGTAGTGTATATCCTTCTATTGCTTAGCCGAAAAAAATGCCAATAAATAAAAATCGGTCACATTTCTCTGTTTCTCAGTACAAGGGCTAAACGCAACCCCCCCCCCCCCAGCCATCCAGAGAGGAATTAGCATCGGAAATGCTTGCACAACAGAAGGGGAAAAAATAAACAGGGATTAACTCTTTGTGACGAAGGTGAGGAGCATTGAGGCATCGTGACAATGATTGGTAGCCCGCTGTGAAGGTGGGCGTGTGCTTTGTCTGTGTCTGTGTCTGTGTGTGTGTGTGTGTGTGTGTGTGTGTGTGTGTGTGTGTGTGTGTGTGTGTGTGTTGCATGAAAGCCTCGGGATAGATGTGCTGCATGTGGTGGTCTTCCACTATGCAGGGAATGTGCATATCTAATCACAAAGAGATCCCCCTCGAACACACGTGCACACAGATTTACACATGCACTGCTCTTGCAGAAACCGTTGATCTTTTTCGAAACACATGACTCTTCAACAAAGTCGCCGCCGAACCCTGAAGCGCAACTAGCCACCCAGCATGCAACGGCATTTCGGCGCGAATACCTCTTTGTTTTTGCACATGGACGACAGCAAAGTAAGCTTTGAACTTTTCCCCCTCTGTTCGGAAACCCAGTCCGGTTCTCCTTATACACACATTAACAATCAGACCCGGGTTTTCTTTAATGACCCCGCACACACCAGGACCTGCCGTTTCTCACGCCTTTAGCTCTCCCCGCACGCTAATTCTCAGAGCGGGAGAACGCGCACGTCTGAGAAGGTAATTGAAAATCCTGGCGCGAGGCGGACGGAAAGCACTCAGAAGCCAGGTATGGAATTAGATGTGCGAGTGTCCGTGAAATGGTAAACATTTATACTGCATTTAGGACCACGGCGTGCTACCCTTTACACCCGTCCCTCCGTCGCTCCATCCATCCGCCTGCACATGCGTATAAGGGCGTACTTATGTGCATCTTAAGCATCCACTTTACTCATGTGGTGCTCTCAAAATCCCCCGTTTTGGGTTGGTGCATAATGGGCCGTTACTTCATAATGTGCTTTTTTTCTGCCTTAATCCAGCAGGCATTTCACTTGTTTGCCTCTCTTCAGTGCTCTCTCTCTCTCTCTCTCTCTCTCTCTCTCTCTCTCTCTCTCTCTCTCTCTCTCTGCTCCTCAATCTCTGTCATCCAATTGTTCTCTCTTTAACCCAGCCTCTCTCTCTTTCTATCTCTCTCTCTCTCTCTCTCTCTCTCTCTCTCTCTCTCTCTCTCTCTCTCTCATTCTGACAGGGATAATATATGATGGTTGATGGTGTACCTGTGTGCATCAGAGTGTGTATAGGGGGCCGGGGTACCTATTGCCTCTATTGAGTTAGCGTGCGTCTGTCGAGGAAGATAGATTTTATCCTGGTTATGGCACCTTGTCCCTGATATCATTACTGCCTCTTATTTGACTTTGTATTGCCTTACCTTCCCCATGGAGTATTATTCACCTGACGGCCATCTTGGTTCTAAACGATAGCTGGGTGGGGTTAACTGAATGCAGAATCCCACATTCTGTTCCCTCCACCCAGCTAGCTTTGAGAACCAGAATTGAATGGATTGTTGCTAAATGTACTTCTACATTTCATGTATTTGAGTAGGTCATCTCAGTCATGTATAGTTTCTGTTGTAGTTAAGTTATTGTTAAAAGAGTACCTTCATTCTGACGTAGATTACCTTTTTTATTGCTCAAAATATTGCAACATCCAATGTATGCAAATGGAACATTTTGACTTCTGTAGATGCCAATTTCGAACCTGGAAAGACAAGATGCTTTGGGTTTTTGGGTTTTCCAAGTGATAAAGTAAAAGAACGAACTGCGTGGTGAGTAGGTCTTGACCCCCAAACCACTAGGCGGCTTACGTGTGCTCAGGAATCGGCATAGAGTGTTTGTTTTGTTTGAAGTAGGGATCACAAGGCAAACAACCCGGTAATCTCACACCTCTTCCTCCTCCTCCTCTTCACACACACCTCGCCCAGCGTATCGCCCGACAAGGTGCTTTGACTATACACACTAATATCAGATTCAAAACCTGATGCCCTGCGCTGTCTGCTGCTGTCCATAAAAACAATTCTTGCGATCCATTCAGTATCTGCGTCGAAACTCCAAATAAACCCACTTCGATTCACGACGTGGGATTCCGAGGTGTCTCCTTTATGTACTATCACCAGAGATTCATTCAGGGGAAAATGACAGGGAGAAAAAGTTAAGTTTCAGGAAGAACTGTAGTCCTTCAGGCACAATGTCCTGGTGCATTAATGATACATATTGCTGTGTGTTTTGCTTTGGCAGATGTCTTGGCGTGTGTGTGTGTGTGTGTGTCTGTGTGAAACTTCTCTATCGGTGTTGTGTAGCGTCAAGGGGGCTGGTGGAGCAGGTTTGGTGCAAAGGGGTCATCCATAATTGATTACAGTTGGCAGGCACCTGAGTGAAGACTGCACACAAGCACGCACACACCAGACGTGTACAAATATGTGTGTGCACACACACACACACACACACACACACAAACACAAACACACACAAATGTACACGCACACACTCACACAATGTACAAAGCAGATATGCACACAGCGGTAAATTCAGAAATACAAAGAGGCAAACAGACGTGTACACATTCGAAAGACTGACATTTGTAGAAATGTGCACACCTAAGCTACACATGATATACAGATACAACACACATGCAAACACACATACAAACATAACTACAAACACATATACACTGAAATACACACATACACACACACACACACACACACACACACACACACACACACACACAACATGATATGAGGGCTCTTGGGGGACCTCTGCCTATCTGCCATCCAGTGTCAATCTAAAGTTGCCTAGGGAGCGTCCATAAACACCACACACAACCATACACACAGATGGTGGTAACAGATCAGGTTAGACAAACAGTGCAACATAATCACAGTGTGCGAGCGGGCCCCGGGGCCGCTGCCACCAGGTTCTGGATGATGTATATTTCATGGATTAAGATTGAAAATTCAATAAAAGGCCACAAACAGTATCCCTCCACTCTGTATACACACATATATATATATATATATATATATATATTCCCTGTGTACACCTCTGTCCCTCCGTCTCCATCTCTCTCTTTATCACTCAGTGTCTGGTGTCACGCTCTCTCTCTCTGTCCATTTTTTCTCTTTATCTTTATTTATAAGACTCAAAGGGCTTCATTGGCATGAACAACTTACATTTGCATTTGCTGAAGCACAGAAAGTCAAATGAATGTATTTGTGATTTTATTTATGTATGCATTATTGTATCGCTCTCCCTCTCTCTCTGCCTGTGGGGGATTGCTGCGGTTTTCATAGCTTTGTTGTAAGGCATGAATTTCATCCTCGCCACAATAAAGAGACAGGCAAGAAGGAGAGAGAGATATAGAGACAGAGAGACAGAGACAAAATAAAGTCTATGTGTGTTGGGGTGGAAGGGGGGGGGTCGTAAAGATTTGAAACCTGGCACAAATAGTAAGTGGAATCTGTAAGAGAGAGAGTAACTAAATAAGAAAAAGGAGGGATGAAGAGGGAGAGCTAGAAAGAAGGCTGATTTGGAATTCAAGGCAGGCTTATGGGCAAACTTGGCTCCGATATTTCTCATCTGAGACGCACAGCGGCTGAAGCTGTGAATTCCAAATCATGAGCTCGTCCTCTCTGTGTCTCCTGTTCCCTCACTCAACCTCTTTCTTTCTCTCTCTCTCTCTATCGCGGTTTTGCTCTCCGTCTCCCCTCTGCATGTCTATGTTCTCTCTTGTGTCCTCTCTTTTGTCTCTCTACCTCTCTCTATCTCTCCTCTGGGTGTCTCTCTTTCTCTCTCTCTCTCTCTTTCTGACTCTCTTCCTCACTCTCGCGCTCTCTCTTGCACTCTCTGGCTTTCTCTCTCCCTCACCTCTCTTTCTCTCAATCACACTATCACTTAATCTCACTTATATCTTGCACTCTCTCTTTTCACTTTCTTACTCTTTCTTCCCCTTTCTCCCCCCCCCCCCCCCCCCCCAGCAACACTGATATTGTTTTATTTATGATCATAGCGGTTGGAGACTTGGTTTATCACTTTCCATCGCCAGACTTTATTAATCTTGATGTATCAACCTGGACAGCCGGTGTATGAAAGCGATCACACACTGTAAAATAAGGCCAGGGCATAACCTGGGAAGGTCAATGTTTTTGTTTTGATTCCTCATCTTTTTTTATAAGGCAGCCATCTCACGCATCTTGTGTTGCAACTGCTGTGATTCCAAAATAAATTGGTCTTTGCCGTGTTGCAGTGCATTTCTGCAGAACGTTCTCCCTGATCCAAGCCCTCTCTGTCTTTAAACGCCGGTCGTTGTTTTGACAGCCTCCCAGATGCTCTCTGAGATCAAACACCTTACACTCCAGCCCAGAGTTTCATCATTTTCTCATCTCCTCCATTTTCCTTCCCATGCGCCTGGAAGTGGTCGGGCTGGTGCTAGTTTGTGTGTGTGTGTACGTGTGTATGAGTGGGTGGGTGTGTGCGTGTCTGTGTGTGTGTGTGTGTGTGTGTGTGTGTGTGTGTGTGTGTGTGTGTGTGTGTGTGTGTCTGTCTTTGTGTGTGTGTGTGTGTGTGTGTGTGTGTGTGTGTGTGTGTGTGTGTGTCTGTCTGTGTCGGTCTGTGTGTGTGTGTGTGTGTGTGTGTGTGTGTGTGTGTGTGTGTGTGTGTGTGTACCCCTTATTAGTCGTACGGCTTGTTGAGTGTGTGTGTGTGTTTAAGCATGATAAGCAAGTAACCATGTAGAGTGTGTGTATGTGTGTGTTTTTGAGTGTGTGTGCATGTGTCCGTGTGCCTGCCTCAATAAGAGTGATGTGTGAGTGATGAGTGAGACAGCCGGTGACTAACCAGTAATGAAAGATCGGATGGAATCAGGATCGATTGAGGCCGTATCTCCAGCATGAAGATTTCTCTCTCTCTCTCTCTCTCTCTCTCCCTTAATCCCACCAACCAGGGGTCTGCATTCCCCTGGCAAAGACCCCCCCTCCCCCCAACTCTCTTTTTCCCCCATCACACCCACACAAAACACGACAGAAAGAGCAGACAGTGATAGTGAAATAAAAGACATTCAAATATTAGCCAATTGACTCACTTACGGATTATTGACTCAAATGGGATGATGCATTGCACTTCCTCTCAAGTGATAAACGTCAACATTAGAAAATAAACCCAGCGGAAAATATGAGGGGGAAAAAATAAATTCTGCCGCATTTGGCATCAGTAACGGCTTGGCAGGCTTGACACTGGCAAACACACACACGCGCACACACACACACAAACAGAAACAAACACACACACACCACACACTGGAACACATGCACACACTTGAAATGTATTCATGGCGGATTAGGCACCTGCGGTGGGAGAATAATAAAAGCAGCAAGGAACTTTTCTCAGGGAGATGAAAAACGCGGCGAGCGGAGACAAAGGAGGGATCAGAACGGTGGAGCCAAAGCCGCTGCACTGACAGCAGAGGAGAGTGGTGACACTCAGCACCTGGGCCCTGTTTGAACCTCCTATTCACTTTAGCTTCCACCGCTGCTATGACACCAGCCTTGTGAGGCCGTCCTGATATCGGCATTTCTGCGTTGCGGAACGAATATCAGCCGTCCATGAGCGGGCGGGCCATTGATTTCCAAATATGTCCACGGTCTGACGTTGTTCAAAGCACTCACAGCGTTTTTTAGTGTTCTGTCTGTTTCAGGTAAAAACAGCTTTTGTTTCCCGCGAGACTGCCAAATTGTCCACTGGGGGGAGTGTGTGTGGATGATGGCTGGTTTAATCAGCCTCACCTGGCCCGAGTCCGACCCACTCTGGGAGCCTTTCTCAGCCTCCTGAGACCCACCAACATTCCAGGAGTGAACACCTGCTGTGACTGTTACAGTTCTGCCAACTCTGCAATAAACCGGTTTAAACATCTATACAATTTTAATGATGTCATGGAAATCCAATCAAATCCACATGCATGTATATAGGTAGTTATGGGCCAGGATTTTAGACTCTAGAGGTTAGTGTGTTGTACCCCCAGTGGAAAGGTTCTGGGTTTGAATCCCAATGTCCACAGTCAACCTGTAGTCCTCCTTGAGCAAGGTGCCTAACCCCTACCTGCTCCTTCATGAGATGTATCTAGAAAGTGGCTTTGGATAGAAGTGTCACTGAATAACTAAACAGTGAATATATGGTATAGAGCTTTAAATGGTTGAAGGTTGTGGACTATATGCTAAAGGTCCTATTGATCCTGAAAGACTGTGGCCGACCCAGTGGCCGTCGGTCTCGTGGCCATGTGACAGCCAAGTCAAGCCTCTCTGCATATCCTGTTTATTCCTCTCTCTCTCTCTCTCTCTCTCTCTCTCTCTCTCTCTTTCTCTCTCTCTTTCTCTCTCTCTCTCAATCTCTCTCTCTGTGTATCCCTCTCTCACTTTCTATATTCTCTCTCTTTCTCTCTCTCTCTATTTTGACCTCTGTCTTGATGTCTCTCTTCCTGTTCCTCTCCAACTCTTTGGTCAAAAGATATATCCTATTTTTAGTCACATCCCCTCCCTTCTCACACATGCACATGCACACACACACACACACACACACACACACACACACACACACACACACACACACACACACACTCACACACATACACTCACAAAAACCACTGGCGCTGCACAGTCCCCTGATAGACTCCAGTTGGATTGGCGCCCGAGCCGACCAATAGGGTCGCAACCTCTTTATCCCGCAATAGACAGTAGTATATCCTAGAAGTGTGTAAAGGAGTCTCTACTGTGAGTATATGTAGCCTTCTCTAAGCACATACTCTCCTCCTCTCCTTCCCCTCTCCTTTTCTCCTTTTGTAACCTTATTCTCTTTCTATCTTACTCTCCTTCTCTCCTCTCCTCTTCTCTTCTCCTCCTCTCCTCATCTACTCCTCTCCTCTCCTCCTCCTCTCTTCATCTATTCCTCTCCTCTCCTTCTCTGCCTCTCCTCTTCCCCCTCTTGAGACTGGACAATTCCCTTCGTCTTTCCTCATCATCCTCCTCTTCCCCCTCCTCCTCTTCCTCTTGATATGCAACAGTGAGAAGAGGAGATGGTTAATTCATTCTGCCCACATCGTACCTCAATCATTCATGGCGGAGTGGCCCAGGAAGAAGTCTAGACTGGTTTCAACTCTTAATGAAATGACAGAGTCCCTGCCCAACCCCCTCTAGACTGGGACCCTTCAGTGGAGAATGAAATGATACATTACAATGAGATTTTCAAATGAATGTTTTAGAAAAGCGGAACACAAGCGTTGGGAATTGGATCCAAAAAATTGCGATCACCGTACAATTGAATTCATGCATTTCTTTGTTTATTTATTCATCTGTTTGATTGTATTTCCATCTTCAGTATCCATCTATCTAGTTATCTAGCCACTGCATCTTTGTATCTATCTGGCTATCCATTCTGTATTTCCCTATCTATCTGGCTATCCATTCTGTGTTTCTGTATCTATCTGTCTATCCATCCATTTATCTATCTATCTACTGTGTCCATCTGTCTGTCTATCCTTCATGCTTGCAATTATTCAGACCCTCATAGAGGTCAACAATCAATCATCAATGTCGTAGCGATCATGTGTTTTATTTTAGTAATCGGCAGTAGGCTATACACCATTCCAACCCCTAGGATATTATTTGAAATAGCATGGGCAGCAATTAGAGGCATTTGAAGCAGAAAGGGCCTTTTTGAGTCATGACTTGCGCCATAGCTTGGTAGAAGCCCCCCTGGCCGTCCGATGTGAGCCACTACTGCCCAGGTTTTTCAACATTCAAAGCCACCAGGTGTGCCTGGTGGCTTGATTTCCCATTCGTGTTGTGTTTCAGAGTGTGCACTTGGGGGAAGTTCGCTATGTGTCGGTGTTGTACTGGATGTTACTTTATGAATGATGTGGCATGGTGCTGCTGTAGCTCCAATCATTTCCAGGCTAAATTAATCTGTTAAGGGGTAGGACTGGATACATTTTTTTACTTCCTCCTACCCCCTTTCGAGCATGCGGAGTGTGTCTGTTTTTGATTTTGTTTTATTTATTCATCTACTACTATTCTAACTTTGCTTTTATTGCTTACATGTTAATAATAAAGACAATCAATCAATCAATCAATCAATCAATCAATTTCAAATTTCAGCTTCTTCATCTTTTTAAGGAGACGTCCTAATAAACAGATATGTCAAATACATGAACATGCACAGTTAGTGCATGGTTGGGAAACAGGTACACTCATCAAGGCAGGTTGGGAAACAGGACGCGAGTGCAGACTATCGATCAGATTCTCCTTCATTAACTAGCGGTAGTGAATACCTCTACAAGGCAACACGTTCTGAAGGCAACCCAGTTCAACAAGTGGCGGGACTGCGAGTAGCACTGGGCAGTGGAGGGTAGGGGTTAGCAGATGAACGCATAAAGATGAATAAATACTACCGATTATTTTCACAATTTAAATGCATGAATTATTAAATGGGGTAAATAGAAAAGGACAGCCGGTAAATAAACAAAATAAACGAATACATAAATAATGCATTGTTTGTCATGAATAAATAAAGCACAACAAGTCCACTGTGCACCACGCTGTGTGTGTGTGTGTGTGTGTGTGTGTGTGTGCGTGTGGCGGCGACCTGTTTGGGGGCCTGACTTGGTGGTTTTCACGCAGGACAGCCCTGGATGGTCGTGGGGCAATCGTCCGTCGTTCCCTCCCCTGACCACAGCCTTACCTTGCTGGGAGGAAAACTGACAGATGGGTCGCCCGGTGGATGGATGGGTCGAGGGATGGATGGCTGGGTGGATGAATGGCTGGATAGATAGATAGACAGAGACAAACGGATGGACAGACGGACCCATATAGATCCATCCGTCTCTTGATGGTGCCTCGGTGTCAGTGGCATCTAGGCCCTGCCAGCCTCTTTGACCGTACTGAGATGTCTTTAAATGTAGTTAAAGAGCACATCCTTATCTGCGTTTTCCTTTCTCTTCTACTTGTATTGTTGGGAAAAGGTAAAGCAAAAGGAAGAAAACTGAAATAAATTTTAGTAGCTGTCTTAGAGATCAGTAACTTAGAGACAGATGGACGGACAGACGGACAGACAGGCAGACGGACCAGAGTAAGGGGACAAGGAAAAGAGTGAGAATTATAAAACTAGAAAAATAGCAAGAGAGCGAGAAAATACAAGAGAGGAAGGAGGGAGAGGAAGGGAATGCAACAGACAGAGAGAGAGAGAGTCAGTGCAGTATGTCTAATCTTTGTCCCAGGGGGGTGATGGTGATGGGGTGGATAGAGCGGAGGGGACGGAGCAAGGGAGAGAGAGAGAGAGAGAGAAAGAGAAAGAAAGAGAGATATAGAGAGGGCTAGAGAGTAAGAGAGGGAGCAGGGTGCATCAGTGAGTCCTTCATGCAGCACTCCTGCAGGCAGAAGCCTGGGATCGTGGGTGCAAATGTGTTAATATAAGGAGATCAGGGAATGGAGGAGATAAGGAAGGACAGAAGGAGAATACAAACCCAAACTCTCTCTCTCTCTCTCTCTCTCTCTTTCTCATCCAAATCGTGTTGTTTCTGGGTCATAGGGGAGGGCTGAACACATGCACCTGAACTGTTTGCATTCTCATTGTCTCGCCAGACTCTTTGCTCTTTATTCTTCTTTCTAGCGCAGTAACCAGGCTCCCAGGACTCGGGGTGCAATGGTGCAGAGACTCTCACGTGGCTAATTTAGTCGGAGCGTGCCAACCTCGCGTTGCATTAGCACAGGGGTCCTGTGCCTAGGCATTGAATGTTGCTAATGCCTTTCAACTTAATGTGGGTTCATGCCAGCAATATAAACATCATTAACTCCCCTATCCCTTTTGTCTCTATATTTTGCCCGCTTCCTCCCTCTTTCCCTCTCTTCCTCTTTATTTATAAAAAAAAAATACATAATCAGATGATTTTAAAGGGATTTGTACCGTTGTAGCGTACGGGTAATGCCTTTGGTGTTAATGGGATCCTGTCCACAAAGTAAGTCATATTTTATGACCCAGTTAACGGGAGGAGTGTTAAAAACCCAGCCAAAAGATACTCGGTTCCATTACCCATGTCTGCTGTCCCATCTGTGGAACACGATGCCGTCCCCTACATGCTCTGTAATGACCTGTGTCTGCAATTCACCGGGTGTCACTTTGGGTTAAAGCGTCTCGCTAAACGGCTAAATAGTCAATAGGGCTGAAAGAAGAAAGACCTTTTTTTTATGGATCGAGTCACTTCCTGTGGACATGCTCCGCTTCCTCTCACCCCTCTCTTGGAAGTCACCAAAGAATAGTGCTTCTGCTCTGCCCGTCTCCTAAAGAAATCGAAACACGGTTTCAACAATGTTTTCAGTGTTGAGTCTGTGTGTGTGAATGCGTGTGTGCCTGCGTGCGTGCGTGTGTGTGTGTGTGTGTGTACACACACAGGTTTGTTCGTACCGTTGTGTCGGGAAAGGTCTGTCTGCATCTCTCTTGATGCATGCATCTGAGCCGGTGGAGAGGGGAGGGCGGGGGGGGGGGATGGAGGGAGTGGGCCAAGGGTCTTATCTGATGTATTGTTTGAGAGCAGCTCAGCAGACCGACCTGGGACACCAAGAGGCACGGTGACATTTCAAGGCAGAGCTCCCACCACCCCCGGGATAGTCTGAGAGCTCTCTCTCTCTCTCTCTCTCTCTCTCTCTCTCTCTCTCTCTCTCTCTCTGTGTCTCTGTCCCTGTCTCTCTCTCTCTCTCCCTCTCTCTCTCTCTCTCTGAGAGATGAAATGGAGAGATGAATATATATATATATATATATATATATATATATATATGGACAGGATCCCATTAACACCAAAGGCATTACCCGTACGCTACAACGGTACAAATCCCTTTACAGTCGTCTGATTATGTATTTTTTATATATATATATATATATATATATGGAGATGGAAAGTCAGATAGTTAGAGAAAGTTAGACATATATACTATATATATATTTAGAGAGAGAGAGATAGAGAGAGATAAAATACATGTTATTAGATAGATAGATACATGTATAGATAAATGGATACTGTAGATATAGAGATATATAGATACATACATAGAGAATTGGAAAGATACATAGATATAGAGAGCTAAATAATAGAAAGAAGAGTGATAGATACGCATTTGTGTAGATTTGTAGTCATGCTGTTTTTTTTTAAAGATAGACCAACGCACACAACGCTGGCACGAGATCACTTGGCTCTGCAACTTTACGTACACACACACACACACCACACACACACACACACACACACACACACACACACACAGAGGCGCGTTTATCGGCAATCACATCTCGTCCTAATCCCGGCTGCGATCGGAATCTTCTCCGAGACGCAACATGAAAGCGCAGAGCGCCACAAATCTCCCTTTGATCGCACTGCTCCGACACGGTGTGAGCGCGTGACACACATCGATGTGCGCCACGGCCAACGCATACGCTGCCGCCGCCGTCCATGATTAGCGTTAATGACGTTCCCTCCACGGCTCGGACGCCGTCAGCCCAGATCCCGACGCCGCTGCGCCGAAGGCGTCCCGTGTTGAGTGAGGGTGAAGCGAATAACAGCCAGTGAGCACTGGCTGCTTAATGGGAGCCCTTTGATGCACTTATCTGTGTGCAGGTTTTCACATTAGGGAAGAAAGAAAATTGGCTCTTAAAAACACTTTTTATTATTTTATTAAAGGCTTTTTATTTGTGTGTGTGTGTGTGTGTGTGCGTGTGTGCGTGCGTGCGTGCGTGCGTGTGTGTGTGTGTTGGGGGCTCGGGCAGAATGTACATTTTGTGTGTCTGTGTGTGTGTGTCTGTCTGTGTGTGTGTGTTGGGGGGGGGGAGGGGGTGTCAAGCGGAAAGTAAAGTTAAGCCGTGGGATGAAAAAGTTGATAGAAAATTATTATTTTATGAAAGCACGTCGAGGTGGAATGACCAAGTGGATGGAAAATTGAACCATGAAGTAAATCTTTGGGTTTAGTTTTGTTTGGGGAGAAAATAACACAAAAAACTATCTTACGGATAATGATTTATGAATTACACCTCAAGGCTACCACCGTTTTCCCTCTGTGTCCGATGTGCAGTAATTTGATATCCCGGAGTCTGACGCTTGTCTCGGGCTGGGAGAACTTAGTGCTGGGGAGGGGGGGGCGGTTTGGTTTGATGGCAGCTTGGCCCGAAAGTGTCCAAAGCGCTTAAGAACTAGGCCACTTGCCATGACGCCCCTTCCTTCAAGAGGAGGAGACAGCCCAACCTAGATTTCCATCCTATTTATTCAGCCATTTTAGGTGCTGGCTATTCAGGGCTCCATTTCAGAGCTGCTCTAACCCCTCCTCTTCGCCAATTTGTTTCCTCTATTTCCACTTTTCTCTCTTTCTCTCTTTGTTCCCGACTTTCTCCTTGTATCTCCTGCTTGATCTTTTCCCTTTGCGTCTCTCTCTCTCTCTCTCTCTCTCTTCCGCAGCCTAACCTGTCTGCAGTTGTATAGCGTAATTTTTTGTAGTTGTATAGTGTCACTTTCTTATTATTCTTTCTTTCTCTGTCTTCCTATCCCATTTTTTCCCTCTTCATCCCTATATTCTTCACCTTCCTTTCCATCTTTCTTTCTTTCCTCTGTCCTTCCTGTCTCCCTCTTTCACTCCCATTCCTTCTTTATTTCTCTCTCCCTCTCTCTCTCTCTCTCTCTCTCTCTCTCTCTCTCTCTCTCTCTTTCTCTCTCTCTCTCTCTCTCTCTCTCTACCTCTCTTTCCCCATCTGTTATCCTCTCTGAAACGGTACCTCTGAGCAGCGGTGGCACACCCCCGTGGCGAGGGAGACATCCCCCATGATGCCTAGCGGTAGGGGGTGGGGGGTTTGCCAGCGATATTCTTATCTCAAAAGGAGACCAGCGGGGCATATACCCAGAGGTTTGCTATTGACAGAAAAACAATCAGCTTATCTGTTTCTTACCCATTCCACCTTCTTGCACCTCCCCCGGCGATGCTACACACATAATTCCATATCGGAAGATAGAAGAAAAATAGAAACCGATCGATTTCGCTTAGCCTTTAAAGCTCATTTTAATTTTCTTTTCTTTTATCAATTATCAGATCCAATCTGACATCTGGAATCCCTGGTCTCGGGTTCTAAGGGCTGCTCGTGGTTAGTCATCCATGGGCCCGGGCTTCGATTGCAGCTGTTCAATGCGGCCGCGCATTAGCATAGAGAAGAGCACGCTAAACACCTAGCCACGAGACGCTACGTGAGAGGCCCAGGTTTGGTTCCGACGTACACTTCAGTGCGCTACATTCATTCCCTCCTATCCTCCTCTCCTCTGTCCATAAAGGTTTTTAACTGGCAGTTGTCCTCCTTATGAGTGCCAACTTGAGGCAGGTGTAGCCCCCCCCCCCCTCCGCTAAGAAACGGATCTATCTTTCCACTGATTTTCCCAGTGGAAAAAACAATTAGAAGTAAATGAGATGACTAGCCGCTGGAAGGGCTGGGCGGAGGACTCGGAGCGCCCGGCGGCCATCAAGATGTGGCGGCGGCGGCGATGCGCACGTGGGGACGCCATATGCTGCCTGCGGGGGCTCCTGAGGTGCCGCGCCGCAGGCGTCCTGTTAGGGGCCCGCTCCGTCCCTCTGCTCCGTTGTCACCATGCGGCGATTAGACAAGAAGCAGGGGGGGGGCTGTCCAACGTTATTGCCTATCGTAGTGTGAAAACTCAACAATAACCCCCCCATGCTCTTCCCATGTCATTAGATGGACACAAATAGTGGCAGTTGGCTTTGATAATGTATTTATTATTATTTTGGAGGAGATGCTATGATTATAGTGTTTGAATAATTTGACTAATTCTGCTCAGTTCTCTGAAGTATTAATGATGAACTAATAAAGCCTTTTACTGGATTTACTCTTTTGAGTAAATCTATTAGGGGTGTTTAGACAGTTAGGAAATAATGAAGTCACTTTAGTTGTGACTGTGGAAGCAAAGTTTGCTTTGCTTCCACAGTGAAAATAAGCACATGTATCTATGATAAGCACTTTGAAGATGAAAACACTTAGTTTCATCTATGTTAGTTGATAGTTGGTATGTTAGTTATTAAGGACCTCACCTTCAGCTATCCTCTCCACTATATCCTATCTCTCTCTCTCTCTCTCTCTCTCTCTCTCTCTCTCTCTCTCTCTCTCTCTCTCCCCCCCCTCCCCCCTTGCCTACCTCGTTCCTGACACCTCCGCAGGCAAGGTGACGGGTACGGTCTTGAATCCCACTCGCGTTACCCTTGGCAACCGCCCACCCATGTCCCCCTGCCCCCCCCAACCCCTCCCCCCCCACCCACTGCCACCCCCCACCACCATCGGCCTAGCGTTTCAGGGACAGCCAGGACCAGCTTCGCCTCTCATTCTTTTTTTTCGTGCAACTTGCCAGGCCCCCCCCCCCCACCCCGCCGAGATCAGAGGAGAGGTCTCGTCTTTGTGTTACTCGTTGAGGCAGAATAAGAATAATTCCTTCCCACCCAGATCCGTTGCCCTATCCCCCCGACTTGGCGGTGGACTAAGTGTGCGCCAGAGCGGAGCTAGCAGGGAAGGACGCCTACAATTAACCTCCATGGCGGTATATCTGAGGCCGTCGAGGCCGCGGCTGCCGAGACCTCCCAATATTCATATTCACTATGTGCTAATAACTCTTGAGATGCGTGGTTCAGTGTTTGTGTGTGTGTTTTATTTGTGTTTCTTTTTTACATTTTATTAGGGGTGCACGATAATTATCGGGCTGATAACAGAAATTATTACGTCATTCCGATAAGTCTGATATCATGACGAATAACCCCGATAACATAGCCTATATAATTTCAGTGCCCCGCTCCCACTAACGCTAAATGAAAGGTCTTATCGTAACCCTAAAAGTACACATCATACAATCAATTACAATACATGAGTTCACAGCTGCACGCGTATATAGAAAATGTTTTTTTTTATGATTATGTTACACCTTTCCTGCTGTCGGCTCCCAGACCGTAGTCGAGAGCACAGGGGAGACGTCGATGTTCTCTCGGGGGAACAGCTTTCCCTTTGACCGGCAGTGGGTCTGCTTATAGGTCGGAATATGGTCGGAATGAAGCGGCCGCCGATTATTGAAAGGCTGTGTACTTTATTCTTAGTTTCACTAACTTTACAGTACACGTTGGCACAGAGACAACCAGACTCATTCATTACTTCACTAAACTGACACACGCTACCGCTCGCTCTCCTCGCTCGTCCACTCACTCACTCACACACACACACACACACACACACACTGCCATTCTCGCGCACACACATACGCTACTCTCGTAACACTTATTATTGACAACAGTTAGCTGAACATTATAGGGTCCTGGCCTTCCACTCCCTGTTTTCTCAGTTAAACACAGAAATCAACTACATTTGTTTGTTAGATGTGAAATGAAGCAAAAAAAAGACACTCTCTTTCTCCAGTAACGCACCCGTTTGCGACGCCTTTCTTATTCGTCGTTTCTTCTATTTGTCTGTGACTCCAATGCTCCAATCTTTCATAGATTGATGCAGATGTTGTGGATGAACGGAATATATGATGCATCGCTGCAGCAACATTTAAGATGATCGCGATGAGTTCTGCCCATTCCGTTGTTGTCTGCGGTCAGACCAAAACACACCTGAGTGACAGGGGCCGTCGTGGACCCTACGTCATATCCCGCCCCTTGCAAGCCCGCCCCCCTAAACCCCCCGTTGATTCTACTGATGTCTGAGCAACAATGTCATGATCATATATATGTATATGTCTGTGTGTGTTATCGGTTATTGGTATCGGTATCGGCCTTCTGTTTGTGTCTCGGTGAGTGTTTGTTTGTGTCTGTGTGTGTGTGTGTGCCTGCATGTGTGTGTTATGTTGCCCGACTTTTGGTGTGTGTGTGTGTGTGTGTGTGTGTGTGTGTGTGTGTGTGGGACTATGCATCAGTGTTGTTATGTTTATATTTGTAAGCCCGTCTGTCTACTACCGTGCCCAGAATGCAATATGTATATAAGCAGATGGATAGAAACCACAGACTCCCTCTCTCTCTCTCTCTCTCTCTCTCTCTCTCTCTCTCTCTCTCTCTCTCTCTCTCTCTCTCCCAACTACATCTCACTCTCTCTCTATTTCTATCTCCCTATCTCTCTCTCTCTCTCTCCCCTCCCCATACTTCTCTCTCTGTCTCTCCCCCTACGTCTCTCTACCTCGCTCTCTCTCTCTCTCTCTCTCTTTTTCTATACCTCTCTCTCAATCTCTCCCCTTACCTCCCTCTATCTCTACCCATCTCTCTCTCTCTCACTCTCTCCCTACCCCTCTCTCCCTCGGAGAGTGGCATTGCTTGATGTTCAAAGGCAGGAAGATCCGAGCAGCTGGCAGTTGTGTGAGTGCTGGCGGCGACAGGACCAGTGAACCGCGGCGTCCGTTCCATTATATTCCTAAAAGTCTGGCTGCCACACCGCCCATAGTCTCCTCTCACCCCCCCACACCCCCACTTGAGGTCGGAGCACACAAAGCTTTGCTCCAAATTAACTCCAAAATGCGTTTCATGCTCAGATGTGCAGTTTGGATGTGCCTCACGGTCGTGAGGACACGGCACGGTTGGACGACTTAGAAGGTAACACACGCTGTGTTAATAATTACACAAAAGTCCAAAAAAACACCCTAAAGATGAATGTACGACGGCGTGTCCGTGTGTGTATATCTAAAATAGCCCGAAAGGTATCATAGGTTTGTCTCCTTTGTTTTTCCTTTTTAATTATTTTTTAATTAATTAATTCCGGTGAATTGTCATGTGTTGCGTGTCACCGGGGAGATCAGCAGTGAGGGCTTAGGAAATCACAGAGAGGGGGCAGCACTTCAAACAAACACAGTCTGTTCAAAGCACAACAGCCCGCGTCACACTGTGCCGAGGCTCTGGGTGCCAAACCCACCCAGCCTATTGCCGTAGGTAAAGATTGGCACTTTCTGTCACGTTCCAAAAGTTGGGCATTCTCTGAGAAGTTGAAGGCATTTATTTATATTCATATCCGCTAAAAGGTCAAAAGGGGCTTTGTTTGGTGCGTGTTTAATTTGGCTGACATTCAGCCCTGACTTTTTTTCAATTTCTCCCTTTTCTCTGTGTCACACCGAAAGATTCCTGGCTTCTGTCTGAACTGAATGTGGTGGTTTTTTATTAAGTAAGCTATACATAGCGCATACTCACTCTGAGCCGTTTGCGTGAGAGCGGCCGTGAGCTTTTTTTCCACTTACACGTCGCACCGATTACACGCCTACGTTTGGTTCCACCTTGTTTGAGGAAAAAATTAAAAGGCAAGAAATGATGGCATAAATTGCGTTCCGCTTTGATTTATGGTTGCACGGTTTCATTCCTCCGCTGAAAAAAAACTGTAATAAATAAAATAGAATCAAATAAAAAATGCTCCCAATTCATGAGCACATTAAATTAAATATCTGCCCAACAGATTCTAATTTGATCGCCAAGCTGTTTCAATTCCATTAGGCTGCTCCCTAATGGACTTTTCACCACCTTATTTTCCAACAAGCACAATTGCTTTCCCGTTTGAACCCTCCCTCTGTTCTTCATTATTCTTTTTGTATATTTCTTCTTAAAACAAGACACCTCTTCACCGCGTCCCCCTGCCTTGTGAGGGCGCTGATGTCCACAGGGAGTGGAGGACAAGACTTTTAAGTGGGGACCCTGCACACCTTAAGGAATGGTGTGTCTGATCTTCTCTAGAGACTCCCAAAGAGATGTCATATACAGCTGTTGTATACAGCTGTTGTTTATGTATATATTGAATCAGCAGCATTTTTCCTCTGTGTAAGATTCTCCTTAGGATCATTAGAAGCAGCATTGTCTGTGTGAAGAGCCTGCAGGTGTGCAGGTGTACCCATGTGCGTAAATGTATTTGTGCGTGTGTTGGTTTATGTGTGTGTAACTGCAGGTGTGAACTGAATATGTGCGCACATGGCATGTGCAGTCATGTACAGTTCATTTGTGTGTGTGTGCGTGTGTGTGTGTGTGTGTGTGGGTGTGTGTGTGTGGGTGTGCACATGTGGATGTGTGTGTGTGTGTGTGTGTGTGTGTGTGTCTGTGTGTGTGTGTGTGTGTGTGTGTGTGTTAGTGCACATGTCTGTACACACAGGTGTGTGCGCCTGCCTCCTCAGCGGCCTGGTGTCTCCAGGTTGTCAGTACGGCCCGGGCCGCTGTGCTGAAGCTAATAAACCACCCGCACCGCATCGGTCGCCGTCTGCCACCTCCGCCCGTCGCTGCTTCTCTTCCCACGCTCTCCCCGTGTTTGCGCGGACGGCTAATTACGCAGTTTGTGTTATAATTACTCTCGCCATATCTTAACTCACAGCGGTGGAACGCCATCGAGTTACAAGACGAGCGCTGATTATCCTCCGCGATCTGGTCCGTCGGCGGTGCGCCCGACGCAAGCCTTGTGTCTGTCTTCGCAGTTTGTTTGTTTTGTAGCTTTAATTACCGTCGCCAGGACACCTAAATAGTCCCCTCTCATTTTACGATTGTGTCTTCTGCGCTGCGTTGCTGGAGTTAATCAGCGTTCACCTGGATACCGACGTATCCAGGTGAACAACATCGCTGTGTTCCCTCTTAATGGGAAACACTGTCGCGTTAAGGCGTGCCTGGAGAGATTTACCATGTCATTAATAATGCTTTAAAGTACACTGCCGTACGCAGTGATTGACACAGACTCAGTCTTCTGCGATTGACAATCCGGGCCATATGAACGCATAGCGTTAGCGTTGAGGGCTGGCGGTTGACATCACCGCGCTGTCTCTCATTGTGAACCGAGGCTGAAAGCTGATAGCACCAAAATAACCAAAGGAAAGGGGGTGGATGGGCAGGCGGAGGGCGGGCGGGGCAGGGCCACTCTGCGGTAGCATTGATAAATGTTTCCCCCGATATAACGTCCGCCATTAGCATCAGGACAGGTTACAGCCACAGAGCGGGGACAAAACAGGAAATGGAGAAAGAGAGGCCGCGTAAATAATTGATCAGGCTGACCCGGCGCGATTCATATTCTGCGGTGCAGGATCAAAGCGCGGGGCATGGAGTTTGACATTGAGCCCTGGCGCAGAAGTCAAACCCATTTACCCTTAGCCGCAGTAATGCCGCCGCCTGCCGCGGTTATTAAAAATTCAATGGTTTCGTTCTTCGTTTTTCTCTTCCCCTTGTTTCTGTGCGCAGCGCGAGCGACAGGCTAACAACGATTGGCACTCGGTGCGCATTAAAAGCAACCGGCTAATGGAATCCGCAGCATTACCTAAGCAATTACCCAGGGCCGCGCTAAAGCAAAGGCGGAGGTGGCCATTTTGTTCCTGTCTGTTCGATGAAGCCCTCGCTCTGCCCGGGTTCTCTCAGGTGTGATGATCGAGGGAACAGGGCCTCTGGGTTCCTCTTAGGCCGATCAATATTTCAGCAGCGACGGGTCCTTTGTGCCCATGCCGCCTGCCTCCACCCACACAGTCGGTCTCTCTCTCTCTCTCTCTCTCTCTCTCTCTCTCTCTCTCTCTCCTCTTCCTCCCTCTCTCTCTCTCTCTCTCTCTCTCTCTCTCTCTCTCTCTCTCTCTCTCCGTGATGAATGTTTTAAATGAACGTTTGAGTGAATGAATGATTCATGGGGTTTCACAGCGATTCTTTAGAGAGGAGGGTGGCTGTTTATGTGAACGCTGCATTAAGGTTCGATGTGTCGCGGCTTGTCCGTCCGTATGGCAGCGCCGAGGCGATGGCTAATACAGCGAAGAGCGGCGTCAAGCCCGTACTTTATTTAAAACTTGAGGACGCTCTGCCGTTAAGTGCTGCTGTGAGTGGTGGTGGGGGTGGTGGTGGGGCTGATGTTCCTTCTTACTTAGAGAGGAGAAACTGTTCCTCTATTATCCTGTTCCCAAAATGGCTCTGGCCTCTGCATGACCACAATTCTTACTTTGTGTGCATGTCTTTATTCATAGCGGATGAGGCCAGGATGACTTCATTCAGGGATGAATCTGTTCCACAGCTTGGAAGGTTTTGTTTTTTTATTTTTTATTTTATTTTTGGACAGCAATTTTACAATTTTACAAAACACATCAGGACAAAAGCAGTTTTATTTCTTCTGCCGTCCACACATTTTTTCCCAATTGAACTTGAGTAAGATTTAAGATTTAAGAACTTTTAAGAACACAATTTAAGGACTTACATTCACAGAGTGTCCAAAGTGTGCAAACAAGGACAGGGAAAAGTATGTCAGGTGGGGACTTGAGAGAAAATAAAATAAAAGACAGAGGTTTGCTCAAATAAAAACACAACAGGGTCATTCATTCAAGACCTTCACAAAAAAAGCTGTTAATGTTCTTACCTATTTGACCCACTTGGGCCAGAATTTAATTGAATACAATTATTTTGAAGACAAAAAAAATCCTGTCAAATAACATAATTCCAACTATGTCAGATGGGAACCTACGTCAGGTAGGAACCTACGTCAGGTAGGAACCTAAGTCATATTGGAATCTAAGTCAGTTAGAAACCTAAGTCAGTTTGGAACCTAAGTCAGGTTGGAACCTAAGTCAGGTAGGAACCTATGTCAGGTAGGAACCTATGTCAGGTAGGAACCTAAGTCATGTTAGAACCTACGGCAGGTTCCCTTGTCGGTTCGTCCCCGAACTCAAGTCCTCCGTCAAGTTAAATAATTCATACATCCATTCGTTCATCAGTTTCGCAGCCAAATGAATCATTAACCCAAAGGCTGCGTCGTGGTAACAAGTCACCCACAGCTAGCGTCACTCAATCAAACAACGGAACATTCCCCCAAGCCTTTGGGCAAAAAAAACCTGTGGACCGTGGCTTCTTTGTAGACAAGAAGCCACGCGCCATCGCCTCCCCTGGTCCGTGTGAGTTATCGCTGTCAATTACCAAGAATAAATGACTCGGGCATGGTTGAAGGCCAGGAGCATCAATTCATTCGCGTCGCTGCCTCGATTTCCCCTTCTCCTTCCTTCTGCCAACCTATTGATTCTGACTCCACCCCCACGAAAGATAACTTGGGTGCTGATGACAGTTGAAAAGGTGGAGAGGTGGGGTGGAGGTGAATGACGGTTGGGGAGATAAGGGGGGAGGTCAGGGGGTTTGGGTTGGAGGTTGGGGAGAGAGGGGTGGAGATTTGGGTTGGAGGTTGGGGAGATAGGGGTGGAGGTTCGAGGTGGAGGTTGGGGAGATAAGGGTGGAGGTTGGGGGGTTCGGGGTGGAGGTTGGAGAGGCAGGGTTGGAGGTAGTGGGGGTGGGGGTCGTATGTAAACCTAACTCCCACCGAGGGACGTGTTCACAGGTTTGATATCGGATCGTGTTGCCGCTTCCCTCTGAGAGCCGATATAGATCGTCCCGGAGTCGTTGCGTTACCCGCCCGCCTCCCCTCTGTAGCCGGGCCCGGTTTCAATCAAGGCTCCCTTGCAATGCAATCCCTTGTGTGTGTGTGTGTGTGTGTGTGTGTGTGTGTGTGTGTGTGTGTGTGTGTGTGTGTGTGTGTGTGTGTGTGTGTGTGTGTGTGTGTGTGTGTGTGTGTGTGTGTGTTGGGGGGAGGGCAAATAATAACCCTTCCCCTTTTAAAATAAACTAAGAAACATCCTGTGACCTTAAAGGGCATATTCTTTAAGATCGCCCCAGTGCACTAGCTGTCTCGGGACTTACCGCAAATCATATTTGTTTACCCCGGACATGAAACCCTCTCTAATCCAATGTTCTTTCCAAGCCAAGTCCATAACCCTTATAGCTAAATGCAAGGTGTGAATGACTAATTCCACCTGCCCCCGACTCTGCATATCAGCCCTTCCATGCATGTAACAACCTGGGCTGTGTTGCTCCAGGAGTGTTTGCCAAATGGCCATTCAGCGATTCAGGAGGGGGGAGGTGGGGGCGAGGGGTGGGGTGGATGAGGTCTATTGTGACGCCCCCCCACACCCCCCGCCCCCCCTCCTTACAGTCATTCTCTCGACAGGTAGGCTGGGATTGGCTGATCGCTAGGATTGGCTTGCCTTCTATTGCCTTCTAACCATTGAGTGATCTCTCTCCCTCTCCCTCTCTACTTTTCTCTCTTTCTCTGTCCCTCTCCCTCTCTCTCTCTCTCTTGCTCTCTCTCTCCCTTGCTCGCCCTGGGCACTCAGCATGTTGGAGGCATCGATTGGAGCCTGAATTGGATTGCGCCCGAGCGCTGATTGCTGGTGTCAGTGTGTGTGTGGCATGAGTGTGTGTGTGTGTGTGTGTGTGTGTGTGTGTGTGCGTGTGCGTGTGCGTGTGCGCGTGCGTGCGTGCGTGCGTGCGTGAGTGTGTGAGAGTGACATCTGTGTATGTGTGTGTATGACGTGTCAGGTGAGAACTGCAGGACCTCCTCGTGAAGTGCTGGCAGGGGGGTGGTGGTTTGAGTGTGTGTGTGTGTGTGTGTGTGCGTCTGCCAACGTGTATGTGTGTGTGTGTGTTTGTGTGTGCCAGCATGTGTGTATGTGTGTTGGGGTTTATGTGTGTTATTTTATCTCCCTTAGTTACTGTGTATGAACGATAGCGACAGTGTGTGTGTGTGTGTGTGTGTGTGTGTGTGTGTGTGTGTGTGTGTGCTGTTGTTTCTGTTGGAACTTGCGAGTGCTGTACACAAGAACAAACAACAGCATTAGCAGCTATAATTTGACAGGTAGTGGTAGATGTCTTATTTTTTCTCAAGGTGGATTAGGGTTGCCATTAAAACGTAAAAGGAAAGTACACGTAATAGAGTAATTGAAGGTGTCTAGGTGTGCGTGTGTGTGTGTGTGTCTGTATGTGTGCGCCTGTGTGTTTGTGAAGAGTGCTGGTGTGAATGTACGTGGGTGTTTATTTGCTCGTACATGAGAGTTTGTGAGCAAGTGTGTGCGTGTGTGTGTGTGTGTGTGTGTGTGTGTGTGCACGCAAACACTTGCCTGCCTGTCTGAGTGAGCACTTGCATACAAGTGTGTGCGTGTGCGTGTGTGTGTGTGTGGGTTAGTGCCTTATGTGTGAGAGAGAATGTGCTTGGCTGCATGTGTGTGAGTGATTGCCTGCATGCTGGTGTGTAAAGGTGTTTGTGTGGGAGTAAGAATCTTTGTGTGAGAGTGAGTGAATGCGTGGCGTGCTTGCATCTCTGTGTGTGTGTGTGTGTGTGTGTGTGTGTCTGTGTGTGTGTGTGTGTGTGTGTGTGTGTGTGTGTGTGTGTGCAGGAAAAGCGATTCTCTCCACATCATTTGTTTACGTCCACAGCGTCGGCCATCATCTTTTCCACTAAGAGAACAATAGCCATTTTTTTCCCCCTTTTGCTCAAAAGACAATGAAGTGCCTTCCCGCCTCGCCGGCGACAGGCCAATAAAAAACGTAATTGGATCTGTCAATCAAAGTGCTGCAGTGGCGTCGCGGGCAGCCAGGTGGGAGGCGGGCACAGGAGGGCGGCGGGGGGGGGGGGGGGGGGGGAGGTGGCGGGCGGTTGGACATTAGTGATAACACAGAGGACGAGCGAGATAGAGCCAGGGAGGGAGAGAGAGAGAGGGGGTGAGAGGGGAGAGAGAGATAGAGACGGAGAGGGAGAGAGAGGTGGAGAGAGAGATAGAGACAGAGACGGAGAGAGAGATAGAGACAGAGAGGAACAGGGAGGGGGCGAGAGAAGACCGAGGGGGAGAGATAGAGGGTGCAGGGAGAGAGACAGGGAGGGCGATGGGAGAGAGAGGGTGAGGGATAGAGAAGGAGAGGAAGAGGAAGGGAGGGAACGAGAGAGATCGAGAGGACGAGGGAGGGAGGGTTCGGATAGAGAGATGAGGCAACGAGAGAAAAAAGGGAAAAGTGTGTATGTGTTTGTGTTCGTAAGTGTACGTATGTGTAACTGTGTGTGTGTGTGTGTGTGTGTGTGTATATAAGTGGGTCTTTGTCCATATGACTCTGTGTGGTTGTGTGTGTGTGTGTGTGTGTGTGTAAGTGGGTCTTTGTCCATGTAACTCTGTGTGGTCATGTGTGTGTGTGTGTGTGTCTCTATCTGTGCGTGTGTCCACTTATGTCTGTACCAGCGGTGGGGGGGGGGGGGGGGGGGGGGGCAGGCGATCTGTCTTTGTTTGCCGGTATTAGTGGGTCAGTGATGTGACTGATTGATGTGTCCGCTCAGGACCACCGGCCGGCCGGCGTCCCTGAAGGTCACACTGGATGTACCGGCGCAGATGTGTCACTCTATTTGTTGTGTGTGTGTGTGTGTGTGTGTGATAGTGTGTGTGTGTGTGTGTGTGTGGTGGGGCCGTCCACGCCTGCAGACATTTCGGGAGCTGCTTTTAGTCGGTTTTGTTTTTGTGTTGTTTTTTTCCTGTTTACCGGCAAAGGTTCTCGTTTATTATCAGTGGGAGCAAAGTGCTCTGGCATTATCTTGTTTTTTCCGAACGCGGTCGCTTACTACTTGAGCGCTGAGTCCATCGTATTCAGGCACGCAAAGTCAACTTTTGTGCGTGCTTTTTTTGTTTCCTTACTCTCTTAGTCTCTCTCTCTCTCTCTCTCTCTCTCTCTCTCTCTCTCTCTCTCTCTCTCTCTCTCTCTCTCTCTAACTCGTTTACTCTTTGTCTCTCAATCTCTCGCCGGCGTTCTCCTTCTATATATGCATACAAGGACACGTGTGTCTCCCCCCCCCCAGCAGACATCCAAACATCGTGGCTGTTGCCAGCTCCAGCCAATAGGCCATCAATAGGCAGATATTTAAGGGGAAAACACAAGTTAAAGAACGTACAGCGAGGATTGCTTCAGAAATACGTGGTCAGTAAATGCTATGCTTCAGCGTAGTTTTCAAACTGCGCGTTAGCGTCCTTGTTGTATGCTATAACATACAACAAAAGGTGAATCTAGTATTTATCTGTGCAAGAGAGAGGGAGCGAGCGAGCAAGAGAAAGAGCAAGCAAGCAATACTCTAATGCTCCTGGTAAACAGACCTCTAGTTCAGAGGTATGAATACAGTCCTAGGGCTGTTTCCTGCCAAGGATGTGTTCTTGAAACAAACTTTGAACACAAACAACAATAAAAAAGATATTTTTATTTCTCAGTCTAATTTTTTTGCCGCTATTGGGGCTAATATAAACTTCAACCTCTTCACAAGCAAACAGGTTGCAACACGGTGAGGCTAAACACGTGCCGGGTATATCCGTAATATGTTCACATAAAATGACTTCACACGCGCGGCAAACGCTACTCTCTCCCACAGGCTGTTGAAGAACATTCCCCGAGCTGATCAATTAATCACATCCCCTCCCCTAGCCCCTAAGTAATCCACTAGCTAGGCCTACATGTTTAAAATTACCCCTGCTACACGTCGGAAGAAACACTTTGAGCGATGTAATCACACTGAAGACATTCCCTCAAGACTAAAAAGAAAAAACTAAATGAAGGTTCCCTCCTCCTTCTTCATGCTGCATGCTTGTACAAGCATACGCCCGGACGCTAAAATAATTTTCCATGTAAGGCCTACGTGTCTATAAATACACAATCATTGGTAGGTGTGTGCGCGCGCGCATGGGAGCGCAGTCAAAGAAGGGGGCGAGATGTTACTCTACAAAGCCACTAGCTTGGTGGTACAAACAAAAGCAAAATCGTATCACCTTCATGATTGTTGTATGAGAGACAAAAAGAAACATCCAGCCAGCCTCGGTTTTTCCAGGGACAGAATGCTAACCGCATGGCTAAGACGTATGATCGCTAGCTGTAGATAGTTATTATCTCCCCATCTAGCTTATGAGCGCTATTATTATTATTATTCACCTATTATGTGAAAGGAGCCAGAGATAGCTAGAATTTACCACATAGCATTCTTCAGATGTTTCAACAGTTTACCATAAATATCAGCTCAAGTTCACCTCCTGACAGCCAACATGTTGAAGCGCTGTTGAACCATTGACTTTGCATCTGAACAAATTAGGTTGTGTGTGTTGTTTACAATTTGCACTTGTACATTTATATCGATGTATATTTATGGATGCTCATTTTTACAATTGTAGACAGGTGTAAAAATATTTGTAACCTCACTGGAATTCCACATCTTTCACATGAATCGCATTTGAATGTGAACATTTTGAACTAATCAAATTGTTTTTATTACTTGTTGAATGTTGATTGTTCTTTTTCCTGCCGTAACCTGCAACTCATTTCCTTTGCAGAAAGTCACCAACATATTTAATCAAAGGCAAATAAATTATGTTGCAATAACTGCAGTTTTTCTCACTCCTATTTAAAAAAATAATTGCTTTGCCCTCTTTTTCACAGGAACAAGGAAAAGTCGGTGTGACATTCAACATCGGGACGGTGGACATAAGCGTGAAGGAGACCTCTACAGCGATCAATGACGGAAAATACCATCTGGTGAGGTTCACCAGGAACGGAGGGAACGCCACCCTACAGGTGGACAACTGGCCAATCAACGAGCACTTCCCCTCAGGTACTGCCCTCCCACCCTGAACCCTTACCATATTAAATTGTAAACTGTCTAACCTTTGACCTTTTTTTAGCATTGAAGGAATGCTAACTGTTTTGAGATGTAATGTTAGAACTGGACATCAGCTGGTTTGAAGTAAACATCTGCCATCGTTGTGGATAGCAGACGTTGCTTTTCATAAATAACTTAACAGTTTTTTTTCAATATAAAGCATGATAAAACTTTGGGCAAAACTAGACTAGTAGGCTTATTCATTTGGAACTGTAAAAGTCCTTGTCATATCTCCCACCCCGACCTTGCTCACTATTTACCAGCTAAACAGATGGACACTCGGCCAGGCTGTTCCGTCTGTTTACCTGGTAAATGGCGATATCCACACGACACCTGGCCAGCTAGCAACAGAAGGGATGGATCGAAATCCCACGGCTGAAAAGTTTTGTTTGGTGAACAAGCAGAGCGAAGAAAGGAAAAAAACTAAAAAATAAATATATAACACAGAGAGAGGGTGGGTAGGAGGGAGGAAGGGAGGGTAGGAGTGATGAAGGAGGGAGGGATAGAGAGAGAGAGAGAGAGAGAGAAGGGAGGGATAGAGAGAGAGAGAGAGAGAGAGAAGGGAGGGATAGAGAGAGAGAGAGAGAGAGAGTATGAGGTAGCCAGATTAAGCCGGTATCTCTCTCTCCCAGGTCAGCAGAAGCGGAGACAGTGGTTGAATACAAATAAGGTCATCAAACACAGCCGGCTCCATTTTTGAATCTCTCTACGAGTCCGGTCGGTCGGCTTGGAGCGTGCATCGTGCTGCGCTCGGCAAGCCAGGTGCGGAAGAGACAGACGGCCGTACAGACTATAGGGGAGGTGCTGGGTGGGGGAGGGGCAGCTACAGGAGAAATCATTCGGTTCCTCTGCTACACGCCCCATTAACCTAGGCTGGACGTCCTGTACTTTGATATCTGTGTTCCCTCCTTTTTGCCCAAGCTGCTGTTGCAGCTTCTTTGTCCCCCAACTGTCTGTCTGCCGAGTGAAGCGAGACCAATGAGTGGAGACAAAATGCTAGGTCTACGGTTTATGCAACCAGAATTGACCAGAAGCTTCCATGTATGGGATGGTAGCCTTTGAAGATTAAATTAAACATGTTTTAGTCCCTACAGAGAAATAGGGGCCATGTTAAACGAGTAGAATATACAGAATTATTAATGAAACATGTCACATTCTTTTATCTATTTTTATATTCTTGAAGGGAATGTGGCAGACATTCCTGAAATAGGCTCAGGAAGCCATTTTACTAACCCTCCATTGTACTACTATTTATATAGCTTCAATAAAAAAGAAAAACACAGACATGACCAAACGTTGTCCAGAACACTGGCCATTACTTTATCAGCGGTCCACACGTGGTTGATAAGCATCCACACAGCTAGGGTTTTGCTAGGCTCTCTCTCCGCTCTGCAGAGTCCTCTTACCCCCAGGCCAAGGTCGAGGTGGGATCGCCGCCCCGCTCAGACCCACCGCCAACACTGCCTCCGAACCATCTAAAGCACCTCGTACTGATGCCAACGCCACAGCGCCACACAGCCATTTGGCATTAAGGAGTGACTTTTTTTCACGGGAAAAATTATAAAAATTTAATTGAAAACGACTGTGGGACAGGATGGTGTATTTGTTGAATAGTGTAGTGGTTAGGGTGATCCGAGGGTAAGCCCCCATTGTTCCCATCGCAGACCTTCAAAGTAAAAGTCACGCGTCGGGTTGTAACTGTATGTAATGTAGGTCTACACCAAGGCCTCACGTCACCCTGTAGCCTAGCCTAGCCTAGCCTAACCGGGTCGGGTCTGACACACACATGGTTGTCGGGGGTTCAAAGGGAGTGCAGGTGATTTTGATTCCTTCTGTCTCTCGCTCTCTTTGTTGCCCTCGGCTGTCTTTCACGTTTCTTGTGACCAAACAAAGTCGGACAGGTTTCACAACGATGTCCCGGCCGTGAACTAATAATGTTGAGAGAGCAAGGGGACCAGAAATAGGCCTACTTGAGACACGCCTACTCTTCAGTGCTTTCTTAAGCACTGCCTTTTACACCCACCTAATTCAACATAATTAGCAATTTCAACATAGTATTCAACATAATGCCACTAATCTCACCAATCTTTTTCACCAAGCGTTGTATCAATAGTGACTTCACGACAATAGGATATTCGCATGGTGGTTGAGGGTTCTTCTTGGACACACAACAGAAAGAGAGCGGTGCTTGGCCTTCTTCTGGCCTGGAGCTCTCTCCCAGGAGCTTCCATTGAGTTTTCTTCCATTTGGATTGAGGGGATGGAGGCTCAGGGCTCTAGTGTGGAAAGGAGAAGTGTGTGTGGGGGGGCCTACACGTGGTAATTTATTCTTTTTTCTCTTCAGTGCAGGTAATTTGCAGGACACTCTGTGATAGTAATTCAAAAGTGATTGATTTTCTTTTCTTCCCTCCCACCCACCACCTAGTACCCCCCCCTTACCCATTGTCAAGGTGTTGTCATCTCCTGAGTAATTACAGGTTAGGGTGCAGCCTCATCGACTGAATTCTCACACTCGGCGATACTTAACGTGAAGGCCAGCAAACGCTTTCAGGGGCTCTCACCCGGTTCAATAAACAGTTACCGGATTGGGGGTGCACCTAGCGGACCCTGGTGATGAGGGAGGGGGGGGGATTGCTTGTCATTGAAAGCCATAGCTTGCAAATGCGCCACCTAAAAAGTCTCTTTATGTTGTTGCTGTTGTTGTTGTTGTTGTGGGTCAGTTGGCTGACAAAAAAGGCGGAGACAGAAGTGTGCCAAGTGTGTTTTTCTGGCGGTTACTCTGCCCCGGCAGCTTGTATTGCGAGGTGAGTGATTTTCTGCTTCAGAAGTGTTCGCCTCACGCTTTTGTACCTCGCCGTGTGCGCTGATTAATACCGAAAGCTATTTTATTGTTGACTTGCCCTATAAGTAATCATAGACTACAATAGACTTGGATAACACAATTTATTTTGAATCCATTTTCTTGGTTTGGTGGGGCCCGTCCGCAACAACAACGCAATAACAGACCCTCTAAATATGAATTTAGTATTTGTAAATACCGTATGTGGCCAATACGGATAGCCTATTTGTTCAAACTGAAATGCCTGTTGTTATCAATATGGATTGAAGTATGGGTTTATAAAATGAGGGTTAACGGCATGGCGTTGTTGTCGTTAATATGACAGCGGTACAATTATGTTAATGGTTTATTATTTTCCTGACAAAATACAAGGGCCATCCTCTCTCTAACGTGCGTAGGAGTGTATGCTTAATAATAAGCCACTCTCTCTCGGTCGAATCACTAAGCCAATCACGTTCCCTGCTTTGAGTCTCTGGATTTCAACTAATTTCAGATTTGTTCATCAGAACATCTGCGTGTGTCTTTAGTGGAAGCACTAGTTCAGAGTCCGCCACAAACAAAGCCACAAAGCTGTATATGGATGTAGAAAAGATACACAGTACAAAGAAATATTAAGTTGAACTACACACATATAAATTAACCATCAATTGATTTCATTAAGTTATGTAAATTCAATTTTTCTGCACAGGCTGCATCGTTGATTGGCTGGCAGCAGCCCGCAGCGTAACGAAACCCCGCCCATTATTCACACAGCATGTGGTGATTGGAGCGTTTGAAGTATGACCACCGATCCTCCACGCTTGCTTTCTACAGATGGACTACGTGCACACAAAAAGTTCATGTTAAGTGTTTCCTATAATGTCTGGTGCAGGACAGCCAAGTGGTTAGGGTTAGTGTTTGACTCCACGCCTAAACGTTCTGGGTTTCATTCCCCAATATCCGCAGTCTGCCTGCCTCCCTGATATATGAAAGAGAGAGAGAGAGCGAGATGTGCATAAAGTTGGAAGCTGAGGATGGACAAAAAGTGAAAGGACACAGAGAGAGAGAGTGTGTGAGAAAGCGAGAGGATGGCAGATGAAAGGAGGGAGAGAGAGGAATACAACAGACAGTAGGAGGAGTGAATTGTGGGTGGGTGTCGTAGATGTCCATAACGGGAAACCTGACACCTGCAGCCACACAGCGTAGAGTGAGGAAACGATGGACTTCTGGGCTACAGGGCGGCCGTACATCAACGGGTACACATCGTGCTCCTAGACTGCCAAGTAGCTGTCATTGCCCATCACACACTCTTTCTCTCGCTCTCTCTCGCTCTCTCTTTCTCTCTTTCTCCCTCCCGCACCCTCTCACTCGACTCTCTCTCTTTCACTCTCTCTATCGCCCTCTCTCTCTTGCGCTCTCTCTTTCTCTCTTCTCTCTGCTCTCTCGCTCTCTCTTTCTCTCTCGCTCTGTCCCTCTCTCCCCCTCTCTCTCTCTCTCTCTCTCTCTCTCTCTCAGTCTCTGATGACATCGTCATCACTCTCTTCCCTTTGACGGGACCCCGGCGAGAATATTCCGGAACAGAATGTCAAACAAGCCGGACAAGCCGGCCGGGAGATAAATGCCTGGTGTCGGGAGTGAATGAACTGCTGTCGCAATTAGAGACACACACTTTTTGGGGGGGGGGGGGGGTTGTCAGTTTTTTTTTTTGAAGCCTGGAAGATTCAGTAGAGGTGAAAGATAGAAAGGCGTTCTTGATATTAAGATGACGTGTGATATTTGCGCCCTGCATACACGAACACATGCACGCACGCATACACACACCACACACACACACACACACACACACACACACACACACACACACACGTACGCATGCACAGACACACATACACGCACACACACATACACAAGCGCACACACATGCATGCACAGCACACTCGTACACATGATCCAAGGTACATACACATGCGCCAACCACATACATACACACACACACACACGAGCCATAGTCACCACATGAGTTATAATTTCCATTTATCTGCTCCATTATTTGCAACAAATACTCCCACCTCAAAGACAGGAAAGTTTGAACATCAAACCGCTTTTTATTCGTCCCGGCGTTGTGTTGTTGTTGCTAAGGTCATTGTGGGAGTCACCTTTAGAGATGAAATAGGATATTGACAGACTATAAAGACACTTTTCTCATTAGTTGGACAATTAACTTGTGGTGTATTCATTACACAAACGTGTGTCACCTCATTAATCACCTGGAACAATATAAAAAGCCATACCTTTAGTCTGTCCTTATCGGCAGCCTTGGCAAATCCTCCCTCTCTCTCTCTATTTCTCTCCCTCCCCCCAAACCACACTCTCTCTCTCTCTCCTCTCTCTCTCTCTCTCTCTCTCTCTCTCTCTCTCTCTCTCTCTCTCTCTCTCTCTCTCTCCCCCAAACACCACACTCTCTCTCTCTCTCTCTCTCTCTCTCCTCTCTCTCTCTCTCTCTCTCTCTCTCTCCTCTCTCTCTCCCTCCCCCCCACCTCTCTCTCTCTCTCTCTCTCTCTCTCTCTCTCTCTCTGCTGTGGCGGAGTATGACTAGCTTGACAAACACCAATAACCCGACCTACTTTCTGGATACACATCTAGCAACAACAAGTTTGATTCAAAGCCAAGAAATGACTGGCACATGTAGCACTCGTCGGAGCAACAAGTTCTAATGGGTATTTTTTTTTTTTTTGCCGTGACATTTGTTGCGCGTGCGTGAGAGCGTGAGATTGATGCTGAAAGCGTGAGTGTCACGCCAGATGCATGAGAGTTGGCAACCCTGCATACATTTATGTATACATACATACATACATGCTTATGTATGTGCGTGCATACATTGGTGCATACATACAAACATTCCTACATACATATTTACATTATATCTACTTACTTAGGTATGAACCCCCCCCCCCCCCCCCCTTCCCACACACACAAAGTTTTCCAAATATGTCTTCGGGTTGAACCCAGTCTGTGTGTTGAATTTAAATCATTCTAGAAGCATCCCCCGCTAGCACACTGCACGTCTACATATATTCTGCCACAGGTATACGCTAGCTCGCTAGCAAACTATTACCCTCATAGGCTTATGTCTTTCCATTCTGGCTTCCAACCAAACAGTTAAACACTAACATTGAGCAAACTCAGGTCTGTACCCTAAGCAGGCAGATTGGATTTATTTCGGAGCCTTTGCAGAGAGTGTACATGTTTGATTGATCTACCCTTAGCTTAGCCACCTGTGTATTAAGCAACGTCATCGTAATGTATGTAGCCAACAAAGGTATGCCAAGGCTTAAGCTGTATCTAACGGTATTAGAGAACTGAGCTCCACATCTCATTGACCACTATCAACACAGGTTTACTTCGAAGAAGAAAAAAATGGTTCACAAGACACTTGGCTTACACCCTAACCGCTTTTTACACTACATGAGAAAATCCATCATCGCCGGATAATTAACTAGCATTTATCAGATCACAGAGCTGGCCTATTACCTTCTAATTCCCGTATATGCAGCCCTGTACATATTCACCCGGGACTCAGCCAACGGTACGGTGATTCTCCGAGACCTCTCTACCCACGCGGTAATGATCTAATCTGTATGCGTTGTTCTCTGAACACCCACCCACCCCACCACGTCACGGTTGGACCTCCTCTTTCACTATGGAAGAGGAAAAGCCGGACTGTACTTGGGAATCTAACTCCCACTCCTCCTCTCACCTGCCCACTCCCAACTCGTACTAATCTTGCTCCTTTGCAGCACTTTCATGTGCGGTAAAGGGCTGTGAAACCGTCTCGGTCATGCGTGGACTTATAGAGACTTTAGATTAAAGAGAAGGGAACATAATCAGCTGGTGTCCAGAGTACATGCAACTTCACTTTGCTTAATTGAAAGGCAGTCAAGGCATGCATGCATTTCTTTCTTTGATGAACTCAGCTTTTGTTACCGAAAAGGTGCATTGAAGAAATATGTCCTTTTGAAATGTAAATGCGAATGAATTTGTCCTGTTTAAATGTTTTGTTTTTCTTCTTGTATTTGAACGAATTAACTAACAGTCTTCTTCCAGGTACTTGGTAGTTAGTTAGTTGTCTATACTGTTATAAATGTGTATTGTGCATGATTTCGGTAGATATCTGTGATATATTTTGTCATGTGTGCCATATAAATATAACGTTTAAAATTACAAGAAAACGAAAACGGAAAAAAAATCACGCTAACTTTTTTTCTAAATATCTATAAACCCAGATTAAAAACGTCATAAACCACTGTATAAATGTGAATCTTGTCTCTTGCCGTTGCCCAATGTTTCAAACTGTTTATTAAACTTTTAAACCTCAAAGGCAACAGCGACATTGAGCGCTATCAAATGGCAAATAAGAAAATCCCGTTCAAATATACCCGGCCAGTTGAAGATTGGCTGCAGGAGAAAGGTAATCCTTCACCGGAACGGTAGAATGTGTTTCATTGTTCCTTTTACTTTATTCCTCCCGTCATGCCATCGGCTTGTTACCTCTGTTCTCTGAGAATGAATAAACCATCATTTAAAGATCTCTCTGTTAAAAAACTAAGTCAAACCCACATGCTGGTTTATAGTTTTAGTTTATTTCCTTTTTTGTCAATTTCCCATTTACCTTTTTATCATCATCACCTTTTAAAGTTGTTTTAAGTTCATTCATCGATGGTGTCCAGTTAAAGGGACTGGTTGAAGCTGCACCTAAACTACAAATAATACATAAAAAACAATCACAAACACGATGGAATAAGTAGGAGTACGTTGCAACTTGAGTCCGATGTTAAATATATCTGAACCCCCTGCCAAATTTCAAAAACCTCTGCAAAGTATGGGCCCGCACTGACCAAACCAATATGGCAAGCAGGTACTTTCCCCATGCTGTCATTTGTGTGATTGTAGTCATACACATTACATCTCCCAAAAAAATCACACCTCTCTTTGTCACTCACAAAGAGACCTAATTAGGACCATTTTGGTTAGCGAAATGGCCGCTGAAATGGATTTCACCATGCCCGGGGTAGTGTGTGCTGTTCAAGAGCGGTGTATGGCCCTGTGTGTCTCCTTGCAAATGGTTTTGGTTCCAGGAATTGGATGCAACACTCTATCCATCTGCTCCTATTTTTCTATCCAATAATAAAAATGTAGTCACATAAACCTAATATCGCACTTAAAATGCATTTAAAGGTCATCGCTTTTAAACCTCTAAACCTGATTATAAAGTCCCTTTAACATTTGCTAAAACACAAACTGGTGTGGAGAAAGAAAATCCCATTATTGCTGCATGCGTGGCTCCACATGCTGTTTCATTTTCTTGTTTGTGATACGAACGTCTTGTCGCTGTCATTTCATGCTCAGTTTTTTTTTTGTAATTGTTAATGTGTCTAACAAACCAACAGTGTGTGTGCGTGTTTATGTGTGTGTGTGTGAGTATTTCATAGAAAAATTAGATTTCTAATTATGATTTTTTTTCCCCCCATTGTGGCAGTTTGATTTGTGTGTTCTCATTGCATAACTAATGCATGAGATGTGTTCCACACACTATAATATTTAGCCCTTCCCTAATGAAATTTACTGTGACACGTGTTGAATGTGTATTGCTGACTCTTTATCATAATATGCCAAAGCCTTGTATACATATTTATGAATGTTTCATCCACAGTTGTCCGGAGAATATTAGAAGGGATAGAACCCCCCCCCCGCTTTAAAATTAAATATAAAACCAGAAAAAACACAATTTCTCTATCATCGTATACCCTTGAAATACCCCTAAGCTGCATCTTGTAGTGCTCTTAACACAGTCTTTTTTTATACACAATTTTAATACAAACACAATTCTCCCAACGACTGTATACCGCTAGCAGTACCGTTAGCAATTTATTTTCTTTCGTTATTATTACTCACATTTTCTTCATTTTGAACCTTAAAAACAAATCTATTCAATGTTTATGGTTTTAAAAAGGCTCCTGTGGCAGGAGTGGAATAAAAAGGATGTTTCATAGGCAGAGAAGCATGGCTAGAGAGAAGCCCTGGCTTATCAGCCAGAAAACCTCGTCTCACCTGACATCCATGAAGCCCAAGGATGGAATATTGTAGTGTGACCGCATTGCCGCTAATTAAATCAAGCTAAAAAAAAATGAAATACATGCAAGCTAACGCGCTAACAAGATGGGATGGACACGCATTGCTAAGCTCATTCAATATTAAGAAATGATCTAAAATGTACATATCTTCCTCTTCTGTGGATCAATCATTGGCTGAGGAAGTCCGATGAATATAGTCAACACATACCAGCAGGAGTAAAACTCAGAAAAACCAACCTGAATCCAACTGTACATAACTCTACATAGATAATTGGTGGGATGGCGCAAACTGCCAGGGGAGCCTGAGTGCTTTCTTTGCTAGCTTGTTTTGAACAAAATCAAGCAGCCATTTTAATAGGCTGCCAAAATTAAGCCCTGCATCCTCTGCATTTGCACCATGTTGGATGTGGTTATTCTATATACGCTTTATTATTCATTTATTTATTAACTTGGTAACCTTTGGCGATATCACGCGTGTGTGTTCCAATCGGACCGCCCATTCATCAGACCAGACAGCAATCAGCGGCTAGTATCCAAGGCCAGTCCAGCCTCCCTAATGACTGCTACAGTCGCTCTGCTTTCATAGAACGGCCAACGCCCCAAACTAAACAGCGTCTGTAACCCACGGGTTTCCTCCATGGAAGGGCCTGCGTTAACCGTCCCCCCTCTTCCCTCCCCCCATTTCCTCCTCCCTCCTCCCTCCCCCACGCCGCGCCAGGCCGTCAGCTGACCATCTTCAACACGCAGGCCACCATCTCCATCGGCGGCAACGACCGCAAGCGGCCCTACCAGGGCCAGCTGTCGGGCCTGTACTATAACGGCCTGAAGGTGCTCAACATGGCGGCCGAGGCCCACGCCAACATCAAGGTGAACGGCAGCGTGCGGCTGGTGGGCGACGTGCCGGCCAGCCGCGGGGCGGCACGCACCACCACCTCGGTGCCCCCCGAGATGTCCACCACCTTCATCGAGACCACCACCACCCTCTCCACCACCACCACCCGGAAGCAGCGCTCCCCGCCCACCATCCAGGTAAGGGGCGCGGCCGGGCCGGGTGGGGGCGTGTGTGTGGGGTTGGGGTATGGGGAGAGTGGGTTGAGGGTGGGAGGAAGGGATGAGGGGTAGGGGATGTCTAAGGGCAAGGCTGATTGTTTTAATATGGAAATCTGGTTTATTTTACCTGACAAATGGTTGATTCTATCGAACTCTGACTGGTGGCAGGTGTTGATGTTGGACCTCAGGTGGGGGTGGGGTTACATGGAAGAGGGGGGATGGGGGGGCGGTGCTGTGGGAGGGTTTGGGAGGTGTAGCAGGATGTGCAGTGATCCGAAAATAAAAGTTCTTAAAGGTCGAAATTTCTAATACGTTCCTAAAGGTCAAAGCTCTAATACGACCAAATAGTCTCTTTTCTGACTTATGTTATGTAGTCATTTGCATTATAATACGTATAATATAGGAAATGTACAATTATTTGACCTTGACCTTTACTGGCATGGTACCTCCAATCTTTGTTCTTAATTGGTGCTTGCGGTCTTGGTGTAAGAGGTGTTCTTTTCCTCGTAATTGGCCTTTCACTTTCTGGATGCTATTCAGTTGTAACAGTGGATTGAGTGAAATACTGCTTCATACTGGGAAGTGTGAAGTTGGACCAGTCTGTACCTTTCTCTCTCTCTCTCCCACCCCCTCCCTATCTCTCTCCCTCTCTCTCTCTCTCCCTTTCACTTTCTCTCTCTCTCTCCCTCTCTCTCGGAGGCCAGTGTGCTCTGACTCTAAGCCAATGAATGTCACCAGAGTGCCAAGAAAGTAATCAAGCCAAGCACTCCTTTGACACTCGGAGGACAAATTGAGCCACTCAGTGTTCATATTAAAACCATAACTCTCCCTAAGGGCTATCCTGGTCCGGGATGGGATTGCTCAGGCTGGGGTGGGAGGGGGAGAGAGACAGGAGCCACTGTTGTCAAGCTTGTCACTTTAAAAGCTGATGGGCGTCTGTGTGTTGCTGATACGAGCCCCCTGTGGTACGGACGTTTATGGATTGTATGGGAGTACAATGAGCTGCCTTTCTTAAACACACACACACACGGAGACACACATAGACAGCTGCACACACACACGCACGCGTAGGCACGCCTGCACACACATAGACCGCCTGTGCCGACTCACACACACCCACACGCACATACACGTACACACCTAGGCACACACACACACACACACACACACACACACACACACACGTAGGCACACCGAAACACATAAAGACCGGCGCCGACTCACATACACACACACCCACACACATACACACTTAGGCACACATACACACACACCTAGACACAAAGATACGGGCACACACTCACAAATACACACCTAGGCACACATAAACACACCTAGACACAAAGATACACACACACACAAGAAAACACACACCTAGACACACAGAAACGCAAACACGGTCAAACACAGACATACACACACACGCGTGTATACAAAGACACACACATGCGTGTACACAAACACACGTGCACACACACACACACACACACACACACACACAGACAAGCACAGTGTGTTCCCCTGAACAATTAAACACGGAGCTGTCTCAGCGCCTGTCTTCACCCTAACCCTTATCGGTCTGATTGTGACATGAGCGCTCTCTGATGACCGTGACCCAGCACATATCCTCACCATCATCTTCATCATGTTACACCGCAGTCTGCGGCATTTCTGAAAAGGTCACAACGAATAAGAAATCACAAGATAAGAAAATACTGACGAGAATGAGAAAATGTCACTTAGTGTCAAAAGCTATTAATATTAAAGCAATGTCAAGGAAACAGGGTTATTATGAGAGATATTTCATAGACGGGCAAAGTCCTTTCCAAGGTGAAATAACCAAGCAAACTCTCAGCGTTGATAAGAAATGGTGCAATATGTTGGGGGTCAGGCCAACAACTTTCCCTGCCTTTCCAACTCAACTTTTCTAACTCTAATAACCTTTTTTACTCGACTCAACCATGACATTTTTGGTTTCTCTTATTCTTTTCGCTGGACTAAATATGACCATACTCAGTCACAGTCTTTTTCCCCACCACCATATTTCTCTGTATTTGTCCACACCTGCTGGTCCCGGTTTCCTCTGATACATAAGTACTTCCCACTCCCTGCTTGCGTCCCCATGGCGTGGGGTCCAGCTTTGATTCACTGCCGACCGCGTGACAGGATTTTCCTGTGTTTTTTCTTTGTCTTTCCCCGAGGCCTTTAGGAGTACATTGTTGTGGTTCGGTCTGACAAGTGCGCGGTCGTGTTTTGAGAGGTACAAGCAGAGGACTTGTGGCTGTGTGTTGGCTGTGGGGGGAGATAGGGGGCAGTGCTTCACGGGGTCTTCATCTGTAACGGCAGTGCAGGGTCTGGGAGCTATCGTTAGTGATGTAGTGCAGGGGGAAGAGTAGCCTGTGTGTGAAACACACTGCTGGGTTGGGGGGGGGGGGGGGGGGGGGGGGAGGATGTGTGTGTGTGTGTGTGTGTGTCGCACATGTAATGCCAGACATATTGCAAGAGGAAAAAGGGAGAAAAGATGAAAAAGGGGGAGAGGGAGAGAGATAGAGACGGAGCAAGAGAGGGAGAGAGAGAGATGCTGAAGGTGGGGTGACCTGGAAAAAGGTCAGCTGTAGTGAAATGTGTGTGTGCGTGTCCGTACATGGGCGCAGGAGCTGTCATTAATTAAGCGTGAGATTGGCTGCCCTGGTCTGGTCCTGTTGATCCAGAGATGTCACGCCATTACACAGCTCACCTCAGACACCCTGAGGACACCAGCCCGCCTCGGGGGACATCACCATAATCACACACTCACACGTGTGCGCACGCACACACACACACACACACACACACACACACACACACACACACAAGTGGCTACACACACACACACCTGGGCACACTCACCTCGACACCTGCAGGCACATTCACGCACACGCTTAGACATACACACACACACACACACACAAACACAAACTTAAGAACACACACTCACCAAGAACCATGCACACGCACACACGCACACCAACACACACATTCACTCTCACCTCAACACCCATAAACACACATGCCTAGACACATGACCATAAACACGCACGCCACACCCACACATATAAGCACATACACACATGACTAGACACACACACACACACACACACCCATGTGTGCATACAAATACACATGCACACGCAGCCACACGCATACATGGCTTGACACACACTCACACATACTCACAAACACACACACGCACACCGGCAAATACACGCACCCCACACGCCTAGACACGCATGTTCGCACGCACGCTCATTCTCAGAGGCCTCGTTCACTGGTGGAGAGACACTAGACAATAACAGAGAGGCTGTTATGGCTTGTGGCGAATCCTTCGGGGCAGTAGGAGCGGTTCCACATGCTGCACAAAACCAAACTTAAGATGGAAGGTTTGAAACCGAAAACCTACAAAAGGGGGCAGTTTCACGGTGAACACATTGTATGGTGGGACTTTGCTTGCTAAGTTTGCAAGGGTAACTAATGCACGGTCATATTAAAACGGTCCGTGGCTTCACTTGGATGCATAAGAGCAACCAATTCACCACGAGTTAATTGAGCCCCGGGTATTTTGTGAGAATTGTGTCCAGTCGTCCGTCATGCGTGACATAGAATTGTTTAAAGAAATATATTCATGGGAAATGTAGTTTTGGAGAGGGGGAAAAATAATGAGGCAGCACTTTGAAGCATGAAACCGAGCAATTATTCACAGGTTTGGCTTCTTTAGCATCTTAGCTCCCTAGAATAGGGTACTCAGAGGGCCTTTAGCTAAACCAAGCTTGCTTTTAACACGCGTGAGCGTCAAACTCGGGCGCGGCGGTCGCACAGGAATAGTCTATTTACGGGGGGGGGGGGGGCGGGGGCTCTTTATCACAAGAGAGTAATGTTTCCCCGCTCGCAATTAACTTGCGATATTGGCAAGAGATGTTTTGGTCCAATTAGAACGGGATGCTGTGATGGGCTGTACCGTTGAGGGAGGCGTCCTGTGACAGGTAGATTGGAAGTGATTTGCATGATCGTCTGGCTTAAGAAATTGCCTGCGTCGTCAACGGCAACGGGGCGAACGCCCGGGAGAACGCAAACAAGATGTGAGCTACTTGCCCTTTAATTGGCTTCTTTTGGTCCGAAAAGTGGGGTGGGAGAGGGACCGGAATTATAACAATATTAATTAGCATAAATTAACGTGGAGCAATGAAATTATATTAGCATTGATGGGGTCTTTTTGTTTGGCGCTGTAACATGTTTATGTAATAATGTCTTCATCCCCCCATTAATAATTTGAATGTATGTGACAGGAAAATAAATGAACTCTGAAGTTTGAAGTGAAACGTTAAACAGCGAAAGGGTCGTACATTCTCCCCCCCCCCCCCCACCCCTGTGATACTGCAGTGGTGCTAGTGTCCCTCTGATCCACTAACCAGCCACCTATCCCCCTCTCTTATGTATTCTACCCTCCGTGAACCTTCCTGCAGTCCAGGCTTGCGTAATTACTCTGGATTTATGCTCGGATTTATGCTCAGACGGCGACGATGACATAAATGTGCTTGTGCTTGGCCTGCTTTTTCGTGACTTTGTGCCGCCGTGTGTGTTCTGTGTGTGTGTGTGTGTGTGTGTGTGTTTGTGTGTGTGTGTGTGTGTGTGTGTGTGTGTGTGTTTGTTTGTGTATGTGTGTGAGGTGTGCGTCTACTTCTGTGTATCCTGTTCACTGAGTTAGTTTTTATGATGTGTCGCCCACACTGCCGTCCGTCAGAGTGGCTGTAATTGTGTGAAGGTGGAACTGGCAGGCAGAGGCTCCTGACGTCGACTCCGTCCATTGTTATTCCTCTCTCTCTCTCTCTCTCTCTCTCTCTCTCTCTCTCTCTCTCTCTCTCTTGCTGAATTTCTCTCTCTCTATCTGCCTCATCCCTTCTCTCTTTCCCTCTCTCTTGGTCACTCTGTGTCCCTCGCTCTCTTTCCGTCTACCTGCCTCAATCGCCTTCGCTTTCGTCTTTCTTTCTTCTTTCTTCCTTTCTCTCAGTTCTTTGTTTCTTTCAGTCTTTCCTTTCTTTCCTTTCTATCTTTCTCCCTCTTGTTTCTCATTCTCTTTGTCACCATTCATCTCTCTCCACTAAGGCCTCCCAGTGAATTCTGGGAGATGGATGCTGGATGTCCGTTGGTTGTGTGGGGCGTCCAATTAGGAGACAGCTGACTGATGGCGAGCCGATGTTTATGTGTGTGGGGCTCATTAGAGGACTGCGACCACAACGCACACGTACACGTACACACACACAGCAACAAAAAACAAATTTTGCATACTTTAGATGTGTAGCGTCTGTTTTCGTACACTTATACTGTACATTTGCATACATTCACAAGCATAGACACGGATACCTGAGTAACAACTGTCACAACACACTCACACACGCACACATCAAAACCAGGGACAACAGATGTAAATTAGCCCTGTGGCTAAAATCTGGCCCAATTATATATTGTGCATTGTCCCTGTCAAATTAACGTAAAATAAAATAAAACACTCATATGAACACGTTTAAACACATACACACACACACACACATACACACCCATGAACACACATATGAATTCACACACATACACACATCCATGAACACATACACCCATGAACACACACACACACAAACACACACACACACACACACATACACATACACACTAGAACAAACACACTCAAACACAAACACACACGCACACAAAACCACACACATATACTGTCCATACAGTACAAAAACACGGTTCTACATTCTGGCTATGTCTGTGTTCCTCCATTATCTCACATGGCACACTCGCCGCCGCTGTCAGGGATCTGTTTGAACCCGCTGTCGCAGGTGTTGCCATGCGACATGCGCTCCTCGTGTACTTTATGCATTTTTCATCTTGCTCACCAAGATGGGCGCCGAAGACTGTGTGTATCGTTCCTGGTCCGCTAGCAGAGAGACTGTGTTTCTGGTCCGTTAGCAGAGAGACCGTGTCTCTGGTCCACAGAGACTGTGTCTCTGGTCTGTTAGCAGAGAGACTGTGTGTGGGTATGTGTGTACTGTATGTAAGTGTTTGTGTGAATGTTTGTGTACGTGTGCAATGCATACTTTATATATGTTTGTGTTTGTGTGTCTATGATTGTGTATGTGAGTGTGTGTGTGTGTGTGTGTGTGTGTGTGTTTGTGTGCGTGTGCGTGTGCGTGTGCATGTGCATAAATGCTGGAGGGGTTGGCAGTTTGTCTCCCAGTGTGTGAGGCCCAGCATGCTGCTCCAGGGTTTTATAAACCATGGGGGGGAGGGTGTGTGTGGGGGGGTAGGGGGTTGTAATGGATGTCCCCCCACGCCTCAACACACAGCTGATAGATCTACCAGGACTGTGTGTGTGTGTGTGTGTGTGTGTGTGTGTGTGTGTGTGTGTGTGTGTGTGTGTGTGTAAACCCCAGTGTCCCATCAGTTGCCATCAACACAGCAGGAAGTGTTCATACACCAAGAGGCTAAAACACACAAGCACGCACACACACACACACACACACACACACACACACACACACACACACACACACACACACACACACACACACACACACACACACACACACACACACACACAAGCGTCAGTTCTACATATCCTGTACGGGCAGACACATGAGACACACACACGCTCCCAGTAGGGGCTCTTCCTGACCGGTAGGAAAGAAGCAGATGCTGCAGGTGCTCTGATCCTCTGACTCACACTGTGCTGAGTTATCGCTCCACAAACTTCTGCCCAACTTCAGACGGCATGCACGACAAACTAGAGAGGAAACAATGATGAAACTCAAACAACCAGACATTCTGGGAACATGGACTGCGTATTATGTGGCACGGTGTGGATGATGAAAGTGTATCATTGTCTTGCGTGGACATCGCAAATCATCGCGTGTTGTTTTAATCGACACCTTGTATGTCTTTTGTTGTATTATGGATGATGATGATGATAATGATGTATGTGACATAGAGAGAGAGATGTATTATGACATTCTAAATATACATCTGGCTGATAATTTTATTAAACGTGTCTAGCAATACCTCCTCTCTCTCCGCCCACCCCATCCGTAGCATGGGGAAGCGGCCCCGGTGGGAATCAAACCTTTAACCCCCTCTGTGTTAATGCCTTGCTGTCTCGGCGCAGCTAGACAGGACCACAACAGGCAGGGCTGTCTGCCCGCTATGCAAATACAAGCCAAGCTCTCATGTTTAAAACCATGAGGCTTCAAACGCAGATGACATCATCTCCATCAGCCGCACAGAACAGCTCCAGGTGAAAACCTGCGCCAGTTTCGCCAGTCAATGTTTCAGTCAGGCCATAACGGTGCAAGCGGCAGCAGGGCCGCACTGCATAATAAACAGGGAACGAGGCTTAATTTAGGGCAGGAGGAACAAAAGCTCTTACCGAGCCTGTGACTTACACCGCTAATGGCTGTAATGGTTCACCGTGCACGGCTCACAGTCTACGTTTGCGTCATCAGCAAAGTGGCACAGGGTTGAGGGGTGCATGGTGTACACAAACACACACACGCACGCACATACAAACACATTAACATTGTGTGTTTAAGGGGTATAGAGGGACGCCGTATTCCCACAATTACTTATCTTTTATGTTTCTGTACTTGCCCTGCAAGTCTGTCTATTTATGAGCACGTGTTTTAGTGTGTGTGTGTGTGTGTCTGAGAGGTGAAGACAGATTACTCCCGTGATTATTTTGTGTACAGTATGGGTGTGAATGTGCTTGTCAATGGGAAGAATATTTGGGAACAGGCTTTGATGCTGTGATACATGCACAGTATTCTGTTTACCTCCGTATGAGTTGGGCACCAGCTCCCTACGAGTGGGGCGCCTTCATCAGGGGGTAAATATAGCACGCCGCTTCCTCTGCGCCGAACCCGCGCACAGCAGTGAGGATACACATAGCACCTCAAAGCAATATGATGAGAACAGTGTTTGTGTGTGTGTCTGTTTGTGTGTGTGTGTGTGCGTGCATGTACGTGTCTGTGTCTGTGTGCATGCATACACAAATGTGCTTGTGTGTCTCTCTGTGTGTCTGTCTGTGTGTCAGTGCGCGCGTGTGGGTGTGTTTTTGTCTGTCTCACATGTGTGCAGGTGTGTGTGTGTGTGTGTGTGGGGGGGATTAAAATGGCTGGGCATCCCCAAACGCGTCTTCTCACACACATTTACCAAACGGCGTGGATATAGGGCCCTGGTGAGCGTTCTGAATAATTCAGTTTAGTGATAGGGATTCAACTTTCATCTTTTCTGAAAAGCCAGTAAATCCTGCCGCTTAATTCTGTTGGTGCTCATTAGACGTTGATGCCAACGGGGGTCCCCTGACTAATTCAGATGGGGCGGGGGTGGAGGCAGGGTGGAGTTGGGGGGGCGGGGTGGGGGGGGGGGGGGGGGGGGGCACGAGCAAAGCTGTCAGAGTTAGCGGCGTTATGTAACGCCCACATTGATTCGCTATTACCGCCTTGAAGTCATAATACTCTGCAGTGAGTGTGAGAAACTTCAACGGATATAGAATGGATTGAAAGCCGAGATCAAAAAGTGCTCCACAAGGAGAAGTGTGGAGGGGGGGGGGGAGGCACAGGAGTAAGGGTTTGTGTGTGTGTGTGTGTGTGTGTGTGTGTGTGTCTGTGTGTGTGTGTGTGTGTGTGTGTTAGGGGGGAGGGGGGGAGAGGGGGTGGGCTGTGAGCCAATTTCAGTTATTTTTTATTTTTATTTTTTCAGAGCAACTTCACGAACGAGAACGCCGATATCACTGCTGCTATTGAACCTGCGGACTGACTGCTTGGTTAGCGCTCGTGTGTGTGCTGTTTATTTGTGTGTGCGTGTGTGTTTGTGAGAGTGGGGGTGCTTGGTATTCGTGTGGGTGTGTGTGTGGAACTAGATGTGTTTGTGGAATTTGTGTATGTGTGTGGGTGCTGTTGCTTTTGTGTGTGGGTGTGCGTTTCTCCTAATTGTGTGTGTTTGTCATATCTATACGGTTTGTGTATACGTGATATTAGCACTCATGTGTATGTGTGTTGTTAGTGTGTTAGCGAGCGAGCGAGCGCGTGTGTGTGTGTGTGTGTGTGTGTGTGTTTGTCATCAGGCAGTCCCTGGTGACCTTGTCGCGTGCAGCGGGGGGGTGATTAAGGATCAGGGCCGGGGACCATTTCCTGTTCCAGGGGAAGATGAATGGCTGTGTTTGAAAGTGGCTGCCTTTGGCCGCGGGGCAATTAGAGTTAGTAGTGAGCCAGCAACCCTGGCTGTGCTGTGGACAAAGACAGGTCCTTGGGACTGAAAGAAACCCTCCCAACCACCGTGATGGTTGGTGGACAAATTAAATGCATTTGTTTTTTTCCCATTTTCCTTATTTTTGTCTTGTTGCTTGGGTTTTGGAGGTTTCTTTTCGCACTATTTTCTCTTCACGTTTTTCCTCCCTCGCTGTCTCTCTCTCTCCCCTCTCTCTCTACCTCTCCCTTCTCTCTCTCTCTCTCTCTCTCTCTCTCTCTCTCTCTCTCTCTCTTATCATACCGTGGTCTTTGGGAGTCGGGACTTCTCACCCCACAACGCGCCCGGCCCCACCGCGGGCGTTCATTTTGAAATATCAATATTTGATCTGGGAAATCACTTAGCGTGTGTGAGCTGGCGAGGGGGCTGCATCGTATCCATTACGCTAATGGGACAGAGTAAACACGGGGACCCACGGCCGCTGGATTAACAATCCTAGGGATTGGCTCATTCATGTACATTAACACTGCTAATGAGAATGCGAAGGGGGCCAAATGTTGCGTTAAACATCACAGGGTGGTTCATAGGGAGCTCCAGGCTGCACTGGCCGTGGCTGGTCGTACCACTGTGAACACCCCCGCCGTCCCTCCCACCCGAGGTACACCAGGTTCGCTCCTGTTGACCCCTACCCCCCCCCCCCCAATTCTCTCTCCCATCCACCCTCCCTCACTCCAACCTATCTTTCCTCTGTTCCTCCTCTCGTTTCCTTCCCTCCCCTCTGTCCTTCCCTTCCGCCTCTCGTCGTGCCCTCACCCCACCCAGCCTCCCTCCTCCTCGCCCCTTGACTTCCCCTCCTCCCCCTCCTTCTCTCACTCCTCCGCACAATCCCCTCCCTCCCTCCCTCCCCTCCTCCCCCCCTCTCCCCTCCTTGCCTCCCCTCCTCCCCCTCCTTCTCTCACTCCTCCGCGATCCCCTCCCCTCCCCTCCCTCCCTCTGCTCCCCTCGTCCTCCGCTGCGTCTCTATCTATGAGGAACCAGCTCATCTGTCAAAGCGGTGGAGAGAGGGAGAGAGAGAGTGAGAGAGAGAGAGAGACGTCCTGGTAGCAGCTTATTGATAGGGGATATCGCCCCCTGTGTTAGCTGATCGATTCCCTCTTGTAATACAAGCTTCCCCCTCCCCGCCCCCACGCTCCAGTTCCCTGTGGGCCCGTCAGCGAACCAGATCGGACACGATAACGTGCGCGTCCTCGGCCGTCGCGGTGCTGCCGTTGTCGATGGCGACAGGCAGCTTCCGCCCGCGGACATGATGGCTATCTGTGTTGGAGGGCCGGGCTGCTGTCATGGTGGAATGGGAGACAGATGGGGGGAGGAGGTTTCATTGTGTCTTTGTGAGTGTGTGTGTGTGTGTGTGTGTGTGTGTGTTGATGTGTTTATGAGTGTATATGTGTGAGTGAATATCTATTTATGTGTGTTAGAGTGTGTGTGTGTGTGTGTGTGTGTGTGTGTGTGTGTGCATGTGTGTGTGTGTGTGTGTGTATATGCATGCACGTTTGTGTGTGTGTGTGTGTGTGTGTGTGGACCAGGTTGTATATGTATGTATGTGTGTGTGTGTGTGTGTGTGTGTGTGCATGTGTATCTGTGCACAATTTGTCATTTTCCTTCAGACGATTTTCCTTTCTCTCCTTTTGTTTTGTTTTCCACTCTCCTAACAATAAGTGAAAAGACCCCTCTCCCCCCTCTCCCTCCTCTCCCCCCTCTACCCCCCTCGCCCACCTCTCCCTCCTTCACCCCCCTCTCCCTCCTCTCCCTCCTCTACCCCCCTCGCCCCTCTCGCCCCCCCTCTCCCCCCTCTCCCTCCTCTCCCCCTCTACCCCCCTCGCCCACCTCTCACTCCTCTCCCCCCTTCACCCCCCTCTCCCTCCTCTCCCTCCTCTCCCCCCTCTCCCTCCTCTCCCCCCTCTACCCCCCTCGCCCCTCTCGCCCCCCTTCTCCCTCCTCTCCCTCCACTCCCCCCTCTCCCTCCTCTCCCCCCTCTCCCTCCTCTCCCCCCTCTACCCCCCTCGCCCCTCTCGCCCCCCTTCTCCCTCCTCTCCCTCCTCTCCCCCCTCTCCCTCCTCTCCCTCCTCTCCCCCCTCTCCCTCCTCTCCCCCCTCTACCCCCCTCGCCCCTCTCGCCCCCCTTCTCCCTCCTCTCCCCCCTCTACCCCCCTCTCCCCTCTCGCCCCCCCTCTCCCCCCTCTCCCTCCTCTCCCCCCCTCGCCCCCCTCGCCCCCCTCTCCCAAGGTGACCACTGAGCCCCTCAGGGAGAGGAGCCTCTTTGAATTCTGCCCCGTTCGATCCGCCCCGGTCTCGCTTTGATCTCCGAGCGCGTAGCCCAGGATATCCATGGCAACCGAAGGTCTTGCATAGGACTCCTGAAGGAGGATTGATCGGTCAGACTTTGTTTTCATGGTTTTACGTGGTTTGTGTTCCGACGTTGTACTGGAGTGCAATGAGTTGAGTTGAAGTGGTTGTTTTGCACTGAAGGTTGCATTGAAAGTTTGGAACACTATAGGTTTTTATTAATATATTATTACATAATAGTTTTCTATTTCATACTGGCACTATATTTATTTACATATATGCTCTCCACAGCAGCATCTCTCCGTCCTTCGCCCCGTCATAAAACTCTCCTCTCCCATGTACTTGAACTTGCTACGGCGGTTCTGCTTTTCGAGGCCACACTACGGGAATACAAGCAGACAGCATTATATTTAATGTGCTGTGTTTAACCCTGGGGGGGGGGGGGGTGGGTGGGGGGGCTCGGCCCAAGCCTCGATGTCACAGTAAGTCATTGTAAGGAAGAAGTATGGTGTAGAGTGGAGAGAAATGTGAAGTGAGAGTGTATAGAGTGTGCTGCAGACCAGTGGAGCATAGCTCTTATGAGATAAATCAAGTCCATTGACTCACTGGAACATTCCCTCACAGGCCGTTCTGACAGAACATTTTCATCGAGCGCATCTACGCTCGTTTTTTTTTCTTTGGAAATAGATTAAAGGCACCGCAAGCCACCACATGACTTCCACGCATGTGTATTTGTGCACGTGATCCATGTGCTTTTTAAACACTGTCTTGTTTTCACTGCAGGGAAACGCTAATGAATGTGTGCACAGTAGCATAAAGCAAAGCTTTTGAACGGTGGTGTGTTAGTCTGTCGCTACTGTATTTAAAAGTCCTCTTTAGTTGGCACGGCACACTTCGGCATCCAGCGCAGGTGTGCGGGGGGGGGGGGGGGGGGAATACGGTGTCGACCGGCTCAAATGAATTGACTTTGCTTCGTTTAAACGACAATGTACCTCGGCGTCGCGTTCGTAAACGTTCACTGTTGGATACACAGAAACGGCGAAAAACAAAAGCAATCACGTCGGGGCCCACGCGCTGCTAAACACAATTTTCAACGGCGTAATGAGAAAGTTAAGCTATTTTCCAATCTGCGTGTTTTTCGCCAATTAAATTTTCCCTTCGCTTCTTTTGTCACGTTTGAGGTCAGCTGTGATTAGCAGTGCAAAAAAAAAAAAGAACCACACACAAACAACTCAATCTCGTTTTTTTCGGTGGTAATTGCTTGTGGTCTGTCGGATGCCGTCGGTGGCGTCCCTAGCAGCAGACACAGATGCCGCACCGAGGAGGCAGAGAAGGGAGACAGAGAAAAGGGTGGGGGGATGGCGAGACGGAGAGCAACCGTGAAAGTAAAAGCCTGCGTGTGTTGGTTTCGGTTTTGTTTTTTTCCATTTCCCTCAGAGGTTGTCCTTCGATCAAGTATTGATCTCTGGTTTAATCCCTTTGGTTTGGCGTGCTCAAGTGTTCAGACGCAAATGCTATTTTAATGAAGTCTGCCGATCGATCGTGTTGGGCAGAGAGGTTTAGAGTGCTGTTTTTTTTTCCCAGACGCTTCAAAACCGTTGGCAGCGATGGAGTGAACGCCTGGGTTTCAGACTCAGATATTGTAGTTTCTGCTGTTTTGTTATACTTTATTTGCCTCGGAAATAAAAAGGCACAACAAGGTGGCTGCATGATGCAAAGCTACACGCTTTAGACATGTGTGGACGCACAGGACATAGATGCACACACACACACACACATAGACACACACAAACATTCTACAATGCATTGTGTTAGGCCTCAACAGCTTTAAATGAATAAATCCCTGCAATTTTTGGATCTAAAAAATAAAACACAACCACGGAATAAGTTTGTTCAGAATAATTACTCTGGTAGAGAAATCACTCAATCGCGTACATCGCCCTGGAGATTTAGACTGGAGAATTGGATTTCCCCAGCTGTGAAATCAGTTTCTGTAGCCCCCGCTGTCTGACCGCCTCATAAACGCCTCGCCCCTGTCTCAGGCCTCACATTTATGGCACGCACACATGCAAACACACTCACAATCTACATGTCTCTCTATTTATCTCTCTCTTCCCCTCTTTCTCTCTTTCTCTGTCACGCCATCCATGCCATATGTTACTATCAGTGTGAAGAGATTTTGAAACTAAACCACCAAAAAGACGTCCCCTCTTTATCGGCTCCCTCCCTATGTTCCTCTACCAGTGTTGCAGTTCACACACCTGTGAATGACAAGGCTACATGGTGGCTCTTCCCTGATTGGTCAAAAATGAGACGGGATCGGTCTAAAATCGTAATTTCGTTCATACGAAGTCAGGCGCGCTGACATCTTAAAGGCTATTCTCACAGCACGTGTCAATCATTAATACCTGACTGATGGTTATTTCTAACAAATGTAACTAAATGAATAGCTCTTAAATTGTACCTACAGCATCTTTAAGTAATAATAGACTTTGGAGTTTGCACGATGACATGGCTTAGCCTGCTGCCCTACTTTTCACTCGAACATACACAAGTCTCATACCCAGAGAATAAAACAAAAGCAGGACAACACACACACACACACACACACACACACACACACACACACACATAGACACACATGTACATACAGACACCCACCTTCTCTATAGGGTCGTGTTCAGCGTAGAACACAAAGTGGCAGAGAAAGAGGAGGCGGGTGATGTAATATAAAAACAAAGATACGCTAGGAACATCCAAACAAGAAAACCCTGCCAAACTGGGCACACCTTAACTCACACTAGTATATCAATACAACACCGGAATAAATCTGAAGTCAGAGTACAAAAGTACACACAGACCAAACAATCTTCAGACAAAGTTTCATGCCAAGATGTTCTGCAGTGCAACAGTGTGGTGGGTGGCGTGGCGTGACCTTCTTCTCCTTCTCCTTGTGTGTGTCTGTGTGTGTGTGTGTGCATACTTTGGTCATATGAGTGTTGTCCTCTGGAGACAGATGTTATGATGTTTATACAGACCATATTGCTGCTCCTCTGGTATTTGAAATAACTGCACTAAGCACACCGTTGTCTTTCTATGGACGTTGTAGGTCACAAGGGGTTAAGTCCATTGATCAACCAAGATTCATCAAAGTCATGTGGGCCTTGTCTGCTTGCGGTCAGTCAATACATTCCCCTGAAAAAGTCGTAGAGTACCCTTCCTACAGCAAAATAAACATAGGTTTTGATACCGTCAGAACAGTCAACAAAAATGATCATCTTGGTCCCGTAATATCCCTGCAAAAAAACATGGTCGACCAAGCCCGGCCTGTTGCCAGGTATGTTTAAAGAAATGTTGGGCTGAGATTTTCCAGACGGGGGCACCAGCAGGGAAAAGTAGCATGAACAAGGTGGGAGAGAGGAGAGAGTTTGGTAGGGTGGCTACCCATTCAGTTAATGGAGTGGGGGTGAGGATGTGAGCAGTAAGACCTGAAATTGCCAGAAGAAAGTTTGAAGTTTCTCTTCTCTTTCTTTCTATCTCTCTATGTCTCTCTATCTGTGTATGTGTGTGTTTGTGTGTGTGTGTGTGTGTGTGTGTGTGTCTCCCTTTCTCACTCTCGGTCTCTGTAACCTTGCCAACATAACTGAGACACATTTTTTCGGTGTGTTTATCTTCCTTGCGTATTTACTGAAGGGGCTATATTACCCAGCAATTTAGCTACAGGTTTCCAGGATTCCAGGATATTTTTTTCTGTCTCTGCTTTTTGAATCGGGGACAAAGCATTCAGCCAAGAATGAGAGCAGACCCCCAGAACCCAGGATAATAGTATTAAACTAATAATACTAATAATACTAGTTCTATGCATAATAGATGCATACAAAGATGGCCAACATAACTTGGGGCTCTGCGACTACATCGGGAGATTCGTGTGTGTGTGTGTGTGTGTGTGTGTGTGTGTGTGTGCGTGCTCGGGGGTTGTGCCTTTCATTAATCTGTCAGACTCAATATTATTTAGCGCGCCGCACTTCCGGGCGGCTCCGGAAAAAAACTCAATCAGCGCTCCAGATTTCATAACCCGCACCCCGACCACCCTCTCGCCTCCACCTCCGCCACCACCACCTCTCCGCCTGCTTTATCGCCCTGCCGATCCACCGCCATAAACACTGGCTGCCCCCACCACCTAACACACACACACACACACACACACACACACACACACACACACACACACACACACGCAAGACGCCCTCCGCAGGCCCACCCAGGAGTTAGGTGGGCAAGTGGGGTGGAGGAGAGGAGGGGTGGAGGAGGCGGCGTGGATAAATCAGAAGAGAAGGGTAATGCTGGGGGACCGAGATAATACACAGTGGTGTTTGTGTGAGTCATTTGAAATAGCCCCTCCTCCGCCTTACACTCTCGTCCACCAGCAGCACCACCACCACTCAACCCCACCCACACCTACACTCTCATCCACCACCACCCCCTGAAACCCCCCCGAGCACCTCCACCCTCCACTCTCATCCACCACCACCGCCACTCTGCCCAACACTCTCATCCACCAACACCACCACCACCATCACCACCACCACCACCACCACCTCATCCACCTCATCTGGTGGTGGTGATGGTGGTGGTGGTGATGGTGGTGGTGGTGGATGAGAGTCATCCACCACCACCACCATCACCACCACCACCATCACCACCACCACCACCACTCTGCCCAACACTCTCATCCACCACCACCATCACCATCACCACCACCACCATCACCATCACTCTGCCCAACACTCTCATCCACCACCACCATCACCATCACTCTGCCCAACACTCTCATCCACCACCACCACCAATACTCTAAGACTAATAATCTCACCCCCACCACCAACACCACCACCACCACTCTGCCCTACACTCAGCTCCCCACCTCATCCACCCCAACCACTACTCTGACCAATAATCCCCCCCCCTATCACTCTTACCCCCACCACCACCACCACCACCACCACCACCACTCTACCCCACACTTACCTACCCACCTCATCTGTCACCTCTAACCCCCCACTCCCTCCACCCTTAACCGCCCATCAGGGCACAAATCAGTGTCCGGGGACGTAGTTGATCTGCCGGGGCGCGGTGGTGCTGGGCTCAGCGGTGGCCATTGATTATTGGAGCAGTGGGGGTGGTGGTGGTGGAGGGGGGGGGGGGGGGGATGAATAAATGATGGCCGACAGCCCGGGTGCAGAGTGAAGGAAAACAATTATCTGCGGATGTGGAAAGCCACATAAAGAGAGATGATGGCTAACACAGGTGAAATATGATTGGCTGAGAGTGGGGAGCGCGGTGAAATATGATTGGCTGAGAGAACGGCACACACAGGTAAAATATGATTGGCTCAGAGAGAGCTATGAAAAGCCAAAGGGCAGGTACCGGCCGTGGCAGGCTGCTGATGGATGTGTCATCTGCGTTGGTGTGTGTGTGTGTGTGTGTGTGTGTGTGTGTGTGTATGTGTGTGGTCGGTTGGTTCCCCTAACTGGCTTGAATATCAACTAATAAATATGTGCACATTTATAGCGAAGGCCTTGATGTAATATATTGCATTTGACAATTTTATATATGTCTGCCGCTCTGTGGAGGTTTACGGTTGCATCTCCACTTCTCCGTATTATTGCCTGTCTGCAGAATCTTTCATTTCCGTTTTAAATGATAATCCGTCTCCGTTTGTGCTTTGTGTGTGTGTGTGTGTGTGTGTGTGTGTGCGACTGCCTGTGTGTGTGTGTGTGTGTGTGTGTGTGTGTGTCCTCCCCAGCAGACGACGGATGACATTGTGTCTTCGGCAGAGTGCTCCAGCGACGATGAAGACCTGGAAGAATGTGACTCCGGACAGACAGGTGGGAGGGGCGTGTCTCGCTCTGCTTGCTCAGAACCCAGTCTATCTCTACCTATCTCTACCCCTGCTCTCTCGCTCTCTCTCTCTCTCTCGCTCTCTCAGCCTCCCTCTACCTCTGTCTCTTTCTCTGTCTGTCTTTGATTTGCAACCAAGGAGTATCTCCTTCTGAGCATCACGTCCCATGGGAACCTCACGTGTAACTTTCAAAGCCCCTCCACACCCCCCCCCCCCCACCCCACCCCTTTCCAAAAGACCCGCCCACTGAAATATAGAAATATAACCAACAGATGTACACCCGCACCCCGCGGGCCGTGGGGTGTTCTCTGGGTGTAAGTAAAGTTTTTTTTAGTTTTTTTTAGACCATACATCCTCAACTCACCTTTATATGGAAAGCAAAGTTTTTTTTCAACCTCGCACTTCAAAGTAATGCGAGTGCGAACGGCCCACAGTCAGGGCCGTTGAGGGGTGGCGTAGTACAAGTAGAAGAGCAGCATAGTAATAGTACTAGACTGTATTGAGGGCCGACCACACTCCACACAACCACACAATTCCTACCCCCCCCCCCCCCCGAATGAAACAAGTTACACTGAGCTATGGGGCCGCTGGTTGCAGACATGGCACGGCGTTGATGCTAATTTTGTCCGCTCTCAGCATTCGGTGGAGAGAGGGAGAAAAAAAAAAAAAAAAACTTTATTGACAAAGTACAAAATTAACATCAAGCCCCATGTGGCTTGCACTGATGCTTCAAAATGTATCCATGGTGTACGCGGTCCACCCCCCCGCCCCCCGCCCCTCCTCCTCCCCCCCCCCCCCCCCTGCCGCTGTGCGTGTGTGTTGCCGTCCTCAGCAAGGGGATACATTTTGAGTTCCTCTCGAGAACAAAGACGCTGACGGCATAGTAGATGCCGTGACGTGAGTCAGGCCTAACTGCGACGGAGCCTCTCCTCTCCTCCCCCTACTCTTCCTTTTCGCTCTCCCTTCCTTCCTTCCTTCCTGCTCTTCTTCTTCTTCTTCTTCTTCTTCTTCTTCTTCTCCTGTTTGTACCTGTTTTGTTTTTTCTTCGTCCGAGGCTTGCCTTACCTGAAACATTCTGATAGAGAACAGATATCCTCGAATTTCTGTGCACATTGTCCTTTCTCCCCTTCCTCCTTCCTTTACACGCACGCACACACGAACGCACGCACACACACGCACAATCGCACATAGAGTTACACACACACACTCACACACACACACACACACACCCATGGATACTAGGTCAAAGTGATTATTATTTCCTGATTCACTACAGTGCACAGAAGTAACAAAAAAAAGGGTGGAAGAAATAATGTTTTATATATAGCTATATTTTTATATATACATATATGTATATATATGTATATACTATATCATTTCATATTTATATAAATATAAATATACACACACAGATATATAAAAACACAAAGGTTGGAGCTTTTTTTTTTGGAGAGAAAACTTGGGTTTGGTTGGCTGAAGAAAGTTGTATTATTCATCCGTCAATCACCTGGATGCCCAGTGGCATACCAGAGAGGCTCAGCTGGTGTGTGTGTGTGTGTGTTTTGTGTTTGTGTGTGTGTGTGTCGGTGGGTGTGCGTGTGTGCCTGTGAGTGTGTGTGTGTCTGAACCCAGAGAGCCTTGATGGGATAGAGGATTCCCGCCCAAGGGCCCCGTCTCCCCGTCATTACCAGCTCGGGCGTTTTTTAATTGCGTCGCTGTCCTTCAGAATGCCATCAGAGGCTGGCTAATTGATGCGGCATATGCCACCGCTTAGCACCAAACATATGTCCACTTTTCACAGCGGGCGATGCCGATTTTCCGCCAGACCCTAATTAAAATAATTGATTGGGGGGTTCGCCCACGCCCTCCCCCCCACTCCTTTCTTTTTTTTGTTATCTGAGTTCAGACGAAATCAAACGTGAGTCTGCGCCTTCTCTCTCGCTTCTTCATTAGCGGTCGGGATTTTGGAGCGCTGGAGAAGTAGTCGAGTCAAAGTCAAATAATTAATTTGGCCTCTTCTCTTCCTCTCGTGTGCAAGGAACTCGATTTAGCTTTGAAGCCTTATCAAACCACAGCGACAGTTGTTTCTTGCAATTTGTGCCCATATATATATATATTTATATATATATATTATTGTATCCCTGACATAACTGATGAGATGGCAGCGAGGGAAAAAAGTAATTTTCCCCTCGCAATATTTAGGCTTCTCTTTATCGCGGAGCGTACGTTTCCAGAGGCGTTGGAGATGAAATTACATTTGACAGTTTGTAGGCGCTTTTTTTATTATTATTATTCCAGATAAGCCAAGCAAACCCAAACGTTCTCTCTCATGTTAAAGTGCAAGGCGACTGTAGCAGAAATAACTGGACGACAAGATGACACGGTACCTTCCCCTACAGTGGCCCCGCACACATGACAAGTACATACGTCATACATACGTCATAAACACACCCATACCGTACCCATGACAACGCGTCACCACGTTGAGGACACAGAAATTCACATCCTCATTCCTCACCCTGCTTCCATGTGTGTGTGTGTGTGTGTGTGTATGGGGGTGCGTGTGTGTGTGTGTGTGTGCGCGTACGTGTGTGTGTGTGTGTGCGCGTACGTGTGTGTGTATGTGTGCAGTACAGCCGCATGACGTTATGGTTGTTGTTTCTTATTTATTTTCCTCAACATCGTCTCATACATTCTCCTTTGAGTTGAAACTATTGTGCGTGTCATTTTGATTTGCCGTTTGATGATTTTGGTTTTGATTTGTATTCTTTTTTTTCTGTGTGTGTGGGTGGGGGGAGGGGGAGGGGGGGGCGGGGTGAATGTCATTTATGTTCTGTTCACCTTGGTTCTTTGTTCTGGTTTATTTCTGCATTACCGTCGATAACGTTCCATCACCATCATCTGTCATCCGAGCAACAAACAGGGCCCTCCCCTCCCTCCCTCTCCCCCCTCTCCCCCTCCCCCCCTCAGTATTCTTATCTCTCATCTTGTTGCCGCATGAACTTTTGGTGGTTGAAGAAATCCAAAGTCCTCATCGTCATCATCATCATCATCATCATCATCACCATGACCATTCATGTCGCCTCGCTGCGCGTCCAAAAACCAAACGCCTCTTCCTCCTCCTCCTCTTCATCGCCATCCTCGTTGCTCGATACGACCGTAGGGGGGAGAAAATCGAAAAACCGGCAGCAAAATCTTTTCTTGCCATCCCCCTTTATTTGGGCCGTGACGTGGCCACGCCCCCCTTGCCTTCCCAAACCCCCCCCCCCCCACCATTCTGTCTCAAGAAAGTTGTGTTTGAAAGAATGGTTCCCCCCCCCCCCCCCCCGTCCCGACCCCTCCCTCTTTAAAACATCCTCCACCTCCACCCCCCCCCCCCCCCCTTCCCCTCCACCCTTTAAACTCCAACTCCACCTTCCCCCCCCCCCCTTTCATCCTCCTCTCTGCATATACATGTCTTGTTTTATTTTTTATGAATGCGGATGGCATAAAAAAGAATTTTATTGCCACACAAAGTATATCTGTTTTTCTATTCTATCTGTTGCTCCAAGTAGAGGTCTACCCGTCTGTGGCATGCGTACTGTGCTGGACTGTGTAGCCGCGTAGCCACCAGACTACTAACTGACGTAACCCCCCCCCCCCCCCCCCAGTGCCGCTCTCTCTCTATCTCCCTCTCTCTGTGTCGTTGTGACCCCTCTCGCCCATCTCCTATGCTGCCAATGCTACTGCTATCGCTCGTGCTAATGCTAATGCTAATGTTGCTACTGCATGGGAAACCACCGGCAACCATCCTGTTTGCTTCTCCTCCACCCATGTGTCTAAGGCTGCCCCCACCACCCTATATGCCGTTGGCTTATAGAATGTTATTTGTTGTTTGTTGTTGTCGTTGTGGTTCTGAGGTACAGCGGTGGTCCCGCCACCGGTCGTTCCCAGTAGCCGCCCTACCTCAGCCCCCTCACCTCTCCCCCACCACAAATGCTTGCACGGTGTCCTTGTATCTGTGTTTGATTGGCACATGAATGACTTTCTGTGTCCGCTTGGGCGTGTGTGTGTTTGTCTGCTCCGTCTGTGTCGGCCAATCGGCTTGTCTTGTCAGCTCTGTGTGTCTCGTCTGGTCTCGTCTTGTGTGTCTCCAGACTGTTCCTAAGCCTACGTGTTGTTGTTCCTGAGTTCCACAAGCGGGTTCAGACCGTACGGGGTGTGCAGAGGACCTGACCACTAAACCAGCTCCCAAACGTAATGATGGGGATATTCCTCACCAGATAAAAGATGCAACTATGATCACGATAATATAAATGATACACGAAAACAACATTAATATGTACGTTCACAAATAAATTCGGTTCACCTTAGTTTAGTCCTGTTGTTCAGTATGAGTGCAGCCAAAACGATTCAAAACACAATCGCTGCAAGCAGTCTTCCTCAAGGTATATTTGTTAAATATCAAGGGCTTCTTCCAAGCGTTCAATCACGAAAAGAGGAGAAAAGACGAAGGTCGTGCGAACCGCGCGGGTTACAAGCGATTGTAATCCGCCGGCAGATCTGTCCTTCGATAAGCCGACTCTAACCAGCGGAGTGTCTAGGAGCAGAGTGCTCGTGGTAGATTGTGTGCATCCATGTAATGGCGGCTTCACTCAAGGTTTCCACACGTGAAAGGGAAGGGGGGGGGGGGGGGGGTTGGGGGCCCTGTGAATGAAGCGCAGCACCGGGATGAGGCCCCCCCGTCAGGCCTGTCACTTTAACAGGGACCTCTGTGGATGGGTTTAAAGGTTACCCGGCTGACATATGTCTGCCGCACCACCTACTTGTGGCCCCTAATGTTTTGGCAAATGGAGCGTCTGACAGGGCCTGCTGCCGGAGACGGCGATTTAATAAACCCGGGGCACGGGGTGCTTGCGCGGTGACGGATTCGGAGCTACCTAGCGTGCACCGCGGCTACGGAAAAGCCATCGGTACGGTACAAACCTAGCACCGGCGACGGCTGGTGCTTCGTCAAAGGCGCCAACGGTTGCTACTTGAACTACTGTTCAGTGGTTTAGCAGACGCTTCCGCCCCGAGCGATTACTGTGAATCCAGATAACAGTTCATTAAGGAGCCGGTAGGGAGTTCAGGGGCTCTTGTCTTAAGGCTACTTATCTTAAGGATGCCTACAGATGGTGCGAACGCTGGGGATCAAACTTAGTACCTTTTGACTGGAAGGATGGATTATTTCACACTGCCCCTCCACTAACTGCGCGACATCCACGGCACCTCAAGACGAGCCGCAAAATTGACAGCCGCGGCGTGTCACTTGTCACGGCTGTCGCGTGCATAGGAGGAGAGCTCCTATTCCTGAGCGGAAGCGAATAGAACAGCTTATGAAATGCATGTCACCGAGAAAAAAAAAAACGCAATCATTGAACTGTTCAGAGTATAATCCCAGCCGGGTCCCATCCCGTCCCCACCGCCCCCCCCCCATCCCCGACTCCGGTGTCCAAGCCCAGAGTCGAGCGTGTGTCGTTCACTCACTATCTCGGGGAAAATACTGTATCTGTGAGCAGGGATGAGTGAGGGAGCTCCCGGGTGAATGAATGCATGTGCAAACAGTGTGGAGGACGCACGCAGGCCAAATGAGATTTCAGGGACCCTACCCCCACCCTACCCCGAACCGGCACACCTACGATTTGCGGCATCGGAATCCTATTGACTCATGAGTTTCAATCTCATGGCTGCTGGCTTTTTCCTGTTCATGAAGTCACACGGTTAAATCCCTCGACACCCCAGTGAGATTCGTTTGCCACCGCACCCCCCCCCCCCTCGCCGTTGAGAAGCCTCAGCAAACGAGGGGATGGACATGGGGATCAGTCGGAAGGAGAGAGAGGGAGAGAGAGAGCGAAAGATAGCGGGCAGAGAGAAAAGACGAGGGAAAGAGAAACTGCTGCTTGAAGAGATCTGTACATTTGAGAGGAATCAGAGCTGCTGAGGTCGTCAGTTACTGAGGCGCGCGGCCATCTTTGATTGCTTAATTCCCGCTTCAAAGGCCAACGTTGGCATTCCCACGGATAACTCTGCAGGCTCTATTTTTTTCCGCTTTACATGGGATGATCAAAAGAGGCTCACTATATCTTCAACTGATTCATTTCATGCATGTGACATGAACATAGATCGGGATTGATCAACTTTTTTCGCTTATCAGCTAGTTTTTTCCTGAATCAGATGTTGCTCTTGCAAGACAACTCCTCTCACACATTCTTTAAGATGAGGCCAGGGAACTTTGAAGTGAAGAAGACCTCTCTGAAGTTCTTCTAAACAACAACCACTGCAACTTCTAGCGGCGAGGTGTGGCGAATGGAGAATCTCTGAATAGGAAAAAGAGCGAAGCTCCGAAGGAGAAAATCCCCTCCTGAGCTGGTCTTGACCCAACCGGGGCGAGGAAAACAAACTCCATCTCCTCCAGCAGACCCATTAGAGGAGCGTTCTGTTTGTCTGCTCCCCAAAACACAGCCAGATGTTTGTGGTGCTTGCTTGGAAGGATTACACAGGATTAAAGTGTGAACTCATATATCACGCCCCTCTGCATCGGCGGTCGCTTGGAGACCCCCGAGTGTGACTGCGTCCCGATCCGTACCAGGGCGGGCTGTTTATTCAACGCACAACAGTCGTCCGAGCAACGGCTTGTTGTTTTTTTCGACAGTGTTTAGCTCCGCGACCAGAGTGAAGGGACGCAAACAATGGCGCGACAGCCAGGCCGTAGTGAGATAAATAGTGCTGTGGATGAAATCAATTACCCCCAGAGACAGCTACTGTCTTTTTAGCCAGGCAGTCTCCTCCCCGACCGAATGAAGCGTACATCAGCGCCACCGCACAACACTCAAAGGGGCAGTCACACACTCTACTCACATGCTGTTATATATAATTATTAACGGCATACAGTCAGCGGAGAGTATTTAAGATGATAAGCTCACCCCCTCCTTTTCCGTCTCCCGATTTTGCTGTAGAAAACTTTCACTGTATCTTTATTCGTGGTCCCATGGCGTCGGAAACAGCAATCACATTCACTAGATATTGATCCCAAAAGAGATTCGGCTTTGCCCGCTTAGCGTCCCAATTCACATGACGGGGAAGAGATACAACATAACAAATAGCTAAAAGATAAGGTATGAAAGACAGATGGGGCTTGGTAGTTATAATAAAAAAGTGGTTAGGTAGAAAAAGAAAATAGTGTTGCTCTGCAACTTGTCAATAGTATTTCTGATCTTCTTGATCAGACCTGCACCTCCAGTTGTACTGCCTCATGTTGACTTCAGAAGTCAACAGGAGGCGTGTGGTTGTGGGTTGGTGGGTGGTTGGGTCAAAGGCTCCTCTTGCACCGCCTTAAATCTTGGTTGCCTTGACAACAGGCCCCTCCTTGTGGAACTCTCTCCCTGTACTGTACTCACCTGCCATGCCAAGGCTGTTGGTTATGAACCCTGATCTGTTTTATAATTAACCAAAAAATATATAAATATTTATTATCCTCTTGCACTATCCTCCCCACACCTTGTTGATTAATGGAGTACGGTGGGGGGCTAAACTCCACTTGATTTCAGTTATATATCACTGGTGAAACACTTAACCCTGTTATAATGACAAATGGACCCTGGACGGTTCCTTCAGACAATATCCTACAGCTCTTGGTCGCAGTAACCTTCCTTAAGGTGAACCTCTAACCCCTCTGAAAACCCCTTTAACCAGGACTCAAGCTTGCTGTTATGGTTACTGTAAATTACTCTCCCTAAATGCAACTTACTTATGCATGCGTTAACCTATAACCTGTTTAGAGTCGAATAAGTCAAAATAAAAATGACAACAACCTCGCTCACTCGGACGTACATCCAGATTGCACGCCCTGTCCCGTGTTTGACAAATTACTAACAAGAGAAAGACAAATCATGAAATGGAACTAATAATAAGTATCTTTATTATTAGTTCAACGAAGGTGGGACATTTTGCCTCTAAATTCCCCCCTTCTCTCTATCTCTCTCTCTCTCTCTCTCTCTCACTCCCCCCTCCCTCCCTCTCTCTCTCTATCCCTACCCCACCCTCTCCCTCTCTCTCTCTTTCTCTCTCTCTCTTGACTCAACCCAGTGTGTGCCTTCTGGTTGTCCATCTTTGATAGTGTGTGAGAAATATATTGCCTTTTTTTATTGCTTGCAAATTTAATTTATTGATTTATTTTCTGTTTTTGTACATATATGCAAATATGCATATATGGGTATTATTTATCTATCTGTTAATTTATTGAATTGTTTACTTATTTTCTAACATTAGAATTTTTTGATCACTAATGTTTTGATGATTTTGTTTCTCCCAAATTAGTATTAAATCTTGCTCTTTTCTCTTTAAATGAGTCATTTATGTTTTTATGATGATATTCTTTATTGGCTATCAAAACATTTACCCATATTGGAATTAGTCAAATGATTATCCTCATTTAGAAAAAAGAGAAGACTTCCAACTTTTACCCTAAGTACTATGAATCTTTTATTTAGCTGTTTTAAACTGACTCCTTTAAACCTTCTTTTTTATCTGACAGCTATCCAAGAACATTTAACTAAAACTAAAATTTACCGAATTGGACTTTGTGCATGGTAAAGAAGTTGCAGCTTAGGGTCTGTAAAAAACTGTCATTGTTGAGAGTGCTGTTCTCTTCTGTTGATGGGCATGTATATGCTCATTGTCTGTCTATCCCCCATCCCTTCCTTACAGCCAAAAGCTCTAATGCCGTCCGACCGCTTCGTGCCGCCTTTACATGGACATGGCAACTGATGTACTCGTTCACCTCCATCTCTCTCATTTCCTTCCTAGTATGTTCATAGGCCCCTCCCCCACCCCCACTCCCTCGTTTCACAACCCCGCCCCCTTTTACGTGAAGATTCTAAAATATGTACAAAAAAACGTCAGTTTGTTCGTGAGCAACGGACAAGTTTAAAGTTGAAAGCTATTAAAACCCGAACAGGAGAGGAAAAAAAGGAAATATTATCCGATTTGGAGGTAGATATTTATGGAGAGAATTTAAAGAAACGTATCTATTAAACTTCATAGGTGTACAGTTTTCTTTTTTATACAAAACATAAATATTTAAAGAAAAAAAACATAATTATTATAACCTTGAACAGAATGGTGAAGATTATTTTTCATGTCATGATGTGTGGATGTATGTGTTGTTACCTCCCTGTGTCATCCTGTCTAAAAAGAAGAATAATTAATCATTTATTAGAAATTGTTAAAAGAGAAACTAACCTTACTTATCCTAAAGCATTCTTACACAACTTTCATTTGTAAACATTTTTTTTCCTCCTGCCAAAATCATGCGGGCAATTTGTTGATGTAAGTTGATAAATTTGATGGTATGCCTTTCTTCTCTGAAAACGTTTTCTTTGTAGGCTCTTATGATTTTCAAAGCTGACTTTTTTTTTTCGTTTTTCTATCCTTACTAATCCCTTTCTGGATAACTCTACCTCTTGCTTTTATTTCTGTGAATGTTTGACAATGGTTGCTCTAACTCTGGAATCTATTTGCATCGCCTTTTCTATTTTATGTTTTGCTTTTCATTTCTCGTTTTCCGTCCTTTCGGGTTTCTTTCCCCGTTTCCGTTCCGAGAGGTTGTGCATCTCTTTGTAGCGCCCTGTGTGTGAGCCTCTGCCCTGTTTAAGCAAAGCCACCGTGGCATGAGAGTATGCAGATTCAACTGACATTTGAATGTTATTCCCACGCTTTGTAGCCCCCAACAAAATATCACCAGTTCCTAAGGTCATACATTGTTAAAACAAAAAAGATAAATTACATGGATGCGCATGGATATGCAAATATTCAAATGCTCAGATTTCATTTGATCACAACAACACACATCCAAGGATATCTTACCATGTGAGACCACTCATTATGAACCTATGTGCTCATAAGTGGAGTTGAGACTCTAGTAAGATATTGGAAGCCTCAGCACATTCAGGTGTCGTTGAACTGCCTGGTAACTTTGTGCCATTTTCGTGAATATCTAGGGGTCAAAAGGCATGAGGCTAGGGCTGACAAGGGAGCCTATTGGTGCTAACTAGATGTAGCAAACAACAAAGTTTAAGTTTTATATTGTATATGTATATTTTAGCGCCCTATATGGGGTGACTGGCATCAAGCAGCGATTTTAATTTGTGCTGTCACATAGATAGATGTGCATAAGCATATTTTAGGTGTTTTTTAATGTCTATGTGATTTATCATTAGGATGTTTTTAGTCCTTTCGCACTGCTAGCAAAGCACCTAACATATGGGAATAAATGTAAATGATAGACCAAAAGCTAAAATGAGTCATAGAAAGATGCATTAATTTGATAGTGTCATAGTTACATATATATTATATATATATATAATGCATAATCGATGGAAAATGAATTACATTGTAGGCAGACAATATCACACTTTAATGCTTGGAAATATTTTAGCTTCTGCTATCAAACAGGCTATTGCATATATATATATTTATATATCAAGCTATTGCATAACAGCTTGTTGTATTTCGTCGGCCCGCTATTTGGGCCAATGCTTTGGAAAGCACTGCAGGATTATGATAAATCAAACAGACCCTTTGGAAAAACCTGAAATAGCATAACATAGTCACCTTTGCTATTAATCATATCCAAACCCAGCACTATATCAAGCCACTATACCACTATATGCACAGCCTTTCACCTATACATGGTGCACATATTCCACATTCTGACCGTACACAACACAACAACAGTATCCACCGTGAACCTGTTCTAGATCCAGTGTGCTTTGCTCAGTGTAACGTCAGTGATGGCTCTCTGATAACCCCAGCGCCATTTGAACACTGTCGTAGATTAGTGAGGTCAGGAATAGTGGCTCAGCCCTATGCATCCCTCCAAGCCTTTTGATGGATTGTGTTCTTACTGTACGGCTGTTCTATCATTTCCGTTGGTTTCTGTTTCCGTTGTTGTTTGTTGTTTTGCATTTATTTTCTCTTTTGTATATTTTATGCACTGTTATTGTCTGTTCTTTCTGTCTGTGTTATTGTTTATCCTCATATGATTTCTGTACTATCTTGGGCTTTGCTTTTTTCCACTTAATTTTTCTTTGTGTTTTTCGTTTCTTCTTGTGTTTGATTGCTGATCGTCTGTCTGTGTGTTTGTTTACGTGTGTGTGTGTGAGTGGGTGGGGGTTGTTTTTCTAAGGAATTTCCGCCTTTTAATTGGCTGTTTCTCTTTCTCTGTTTCTTCTTCCAGGAGGGGAGCTAGTAATCCCCGTGCTAATTGAGGACCCCATAGACATCCCCTCTGTATCCACCCTTTCACCCTTCATGCCCTTCCCCACCACCCTACGCCCCGTCCCCACCATTATCGAGACCACCAAAGAGTCCCTTGCCCTGGCCACTGAGGCGGGGGTACCGTGCGTGTCGGACCGAGGAAGCCATGATTGTGATGGTGGTGGTGGTGGTGATGGTGGTGATGGTGGTGATGATGATGATGATGGTGCTGATGGTGCTGATGATGATGATTATGGTGATGATGATGGTGATGGCATGGTGATTTCGGGGTTTGGCTCTGGCGAGGCGTTCGACTCTAGCCTGCCCCCGACTGACGATGAGGATTTTTACACCACCTTCTCCCTGGTAACAGATAAGATCATGACCACCTCAGCCTATGACGGCGGCTACAAAGCCCTCGCGCCCAAGTGGGAGGCCAAAGACTTGAGGCCGAGCAAGGCCTCGGGGGCCGGTAGGACTACCACACCCACCCCGCCCTCGCCCAACTTCCGGGGAGCGCCGCCGCTGCCGCCGGCCGTCCCCTCGGACGTGCCGCCCAAGCTGCCCGCCGGGAAAATGAACAACCGCGAGCCGAAGCCGCCGGTGCAGCCCCCGCCACCGCCGCAGCAGCCGCCGCAGCCGCAGCCGCCGCCGCAGCAGCCGGACATCGTCCTGCTGCCCCTCCCCACGGCCTACGACGGCGCCGGGGGCGACGGCACCAAGCCCCGCGGGGGTCCGCCCATCACCTCGCCCATGCTGCGCTCGGTCCCCGCCGCCCTGCCCACGCTGCCCGGGGTGGTGCGCCGGGCGCCGCCCGAGTCGTCGGAGGTGATCCGCGAGTCGGGCAGCACCACGGGCATGGTGGTGGGCATCGTGTCGGCCGCCGCCCTCTGCATCCTCATCCTGCTCTACGCCATGTACAAGTACAGGAACAGGGACGAGGGCTCCTACCAGGTGGATGAGACGCGCAACTACATCAGCAACTCGGCCACGCAGAGCAACGGCGCCGTGGTCAAGGAGAAGGCGGGGGCGGCGGCGGGCGGAGGCGGAGGCGGCACCAAGGGCGGCGGCGGCGGTAGCAAGAGACCCAAAGACAAGGACAAGGAGTATTATGTATAGAGTCCGGGAAACGAGGCACCCTTACCCCCTTAACCCCCCCACCCCCCCCCCCGAACCCCGCTGCCCGCAAAACACCGGTAAAAGGAAAAAGATATCTATCAAACTGTTTGGAACAAAGATATAAACACTTTGACAGTACCATATTGGCAACTGTGATTTAAGGAGAGAGAAAAACACAAAGGAGCATTCTCTCGAGGACTCGATACACGCGCGATGTTGAGATGTTGAAACCTTTTTTTTTTTTTTCCCCACCAAATAAAAAGGGACTATGGCTTCTGTAGGCGTGCTCTTGCTAAGGTAAGATTAAGGGAAAGAATGCAGTCGGAAGCGGGATAGGGATTCTACAAAAAGACATTTTCACAGAGTCCCGGGTTATACCCCCACCCCGTCGAAACCTTCTCCACCGACCCCGTCAGAGACATCTATCAGTGTAAGATAACATCGCTCTTACACGACACACACAAAACCCCCCAAGTGACTTGTCAGAGGTGTGTAAATCCATGCGACTTTTGTCCATTGTAAACCCTGTAAAGAAATACAATCACTGTCATTTTTTTCGGCCATTCTGAGCATGCATGTGAGGTGTATGTGATGTGGTGGTGCTGGCATCTGTGTACGTGAGGGACTTTGCTGATTAAACGACGATTGTCGGGGGGGAAAGTTGGAGGTCAAAGTGTACCATCATAACTCGTGTTTGGTTTTTCGTTAATTATACCTTTTTAAGGATATGAGGTAAGATATAGGCTTCAAGGTGTCATATTAATTTCTAGCTCATAATAATATCATTACAATTCAAATCATTATTATGGTATAATTATTATTATGCATAATTTATTTGTATTGTTATATTATTTTCTTTTAATTCATTAAAAATAAAACCTTCCATTTAATTTTGGTACGATGCACTTTGGAAGGGGTAACTTCCTGCCAGGGTTGCCAGTGTTTATTGCGAGCAATGTAGTTCCATTTTTGTAGTTCAATTGTTCATTATAAGTATCATTTATGACATCCGAAGATCTAGTAGACGGTGTCAAAGCATACAAGACGGTCACCACCATGCAAAGTGCAACATGCTATTAAATCACTCAGTAGCGTTTTATTTTCTTCTCACTTGGATTCCATTAGACAGGCACTTCATTTATTTCTATATTCATTTATTTCTGTTGCATTGTCTTTCCAATCGCTGGAGATTCTGTGACGAATGTATTGTCATTATGTGTATCTGGTAGAGATGGATTTGCATCCATCATTCTGAGGAAGAAAAAAAGTCCTGGCTTAAGTTTAACTTGAAAGCGTGAACAAGTGTGAATTTGTGTCCGTTGTCACAGTCAACTGTGTCAAAAACAGCTAATACAGTATGTTTACATATTTTATTACACCATAGTCGCTGTTCTTTGCAGGTTCAATCTTGTACATAACGTTTCAATTTTCCGTTTGATTAGCTTTGTCTCCTTTGTTTATTTCTTTTCATTTTTACTATCATTGGCTTTTTTTTGTTTTGTTGGTGTTACAGACATGATGGAAACCGAATATTTGACATTTAACCAGGATCAAGTGATGTGCACAGGGAAATATTGTTTATGGGAACAAACTGTTAGTGTTAGAAGTTTAGATCATTCTCTTGAAGGTGCTTCTTGGAGTTGCATGAATATTTGACTCCTGGGAGCTGGAGTGCAATAACGTAACACCCTAGATTACCGTAATAGGATGCATACATATTCAGAGATTACGATTTCATGTTATTTATTTTTTATCGGACATCTAAAACGAAACGAGGAAGTGTTGGAGATGAACGGAATGAAAAGCAGACGGTGACGACTAGGACGCTGAGAGATACGTTGCTGGCACCTTATTGATTCAAAGGTGTGTTTTTGTTCATTTCTTATTATTTTTTACACTTTTTTGTCGGTCGTTACAGCATTTCGTTAGCGTTTATCATCCTTTGTGTCTTAATTTGTATCTGGTAGTCACGGGCCGTTTTCTTTTGCTAAACATGTATTTGTGTCTCCATTTTCTTTCTCACTGCATTCCATGCCTCCTCGGTCAGTGTGTGGGTTCACTTTGTTTATGTTTAATTCATTTTCAGTTGTTTTGGTGGATTCTTCAACCAGTTATTTACTTGTCGCTCCTTTGACTCCAAACAATTCCCAGAAATAAAAAAATGTTGTTCCCAAAGTTTCCAAATGTGAAAAATATGGCTGGTCAATGCTAATCCAAATCACACACACACACACACACACACACACACACCAAGTGTATCATCACTGAACTGCATCAAAGACTATCCATCCAAATACAATTTCTTAACCTTTTCATTTGACTTATGGTGACTTCCCCTTTATACCTCTAAGTGGTATCATTTCCATTCAAATAGGGTCATGAGCACATCGGCTCTGCGCTACTTCACCTGGCTGTACACCATTATGCAAATTCATCCTCGGTTCATCAAGGCTGATAGAAAGAAGCGGGAGGAAGAATGATCCAGATGTAGATGAGAGCGAGAGATTCAATATCCTTCAGAATAAGCAGGGAAGGGTATATTTCTCAACCTAAGTATAATATATATATATATATATATATATAATTAAGCAATAGATCACGACAGGCTGTGGTAAGTTCTCATTATACCACAGTTAAGGGGCGTTGCGCGTCGGGACGGCGACCTTTATAGAGCTGGTAAGTCCTGCCCCTTCCGCTAAACTCCAGTGGACCTCTAGGTTGAAAAATCGTTAATGCAAGTGAATGTGAGAAAATAATTATTTTCTGGTCCCGTTTGAATTGTGCCATGAATGTCAACATATGTTGTCTGTGAATTTTTTATATAATTTTTCATGTTAAGAGAATATTGTATGATTCTTCGGCTAGCAGTTGTGGAAAAGACGAGAAAGACTAGTCGCCGTGTTATGGGGTGACGTCACAAAGGCGACATGTAGTCTTTCTCGTTATGTCTTTTCCACAACTGCTAGCCGAAGAATCAATATACTGTCAAACTCTTAACATGAAAAATTATATAAAAAATTCACAGACAACATATGTTGACATTCATGGCACAATTCAAACGGGACCAGAAAATAATTATTTTCTCACATTCACTTGCATTAGCGATTTTTCAACCTAGAGGTCCACTGGGGTTTAGCGGAAGGGGCGGGACTTACCAGCTCTATAAAACGGTTACGTAAGTATGGTGAAATGAAAGTCATAAGACACCCTCAATTTTGAAAAAGCGAGAAAGTCAGAAAAGCATTTTTTTTTAACGAATACAAAAAAGTAGTCGCTACGCAACCGCTGCTGCAAAGTGTACAGCGGTTGCTATGCAACACACTGTAGCGTCCTTCAGAGAGAAGGCTAGGCTAGAGACGGTAGCTTGGTTCACCGGCAATTTAGCCTACTATCGAGTTCACTCACCGTGTGCCTATTGCTTTACTTGAAGCACAGGACTTCGGAACTCGGCGCAAGCAACTCGTTCCTACGGCTGTGCTTCGCATACCAATAATGACATTCAAGAACGCCATCTCGTGTAAGATTGCTTAAATAAACAACAGTTCAAGTTAGGCGCGGAGTGATACTGAACTCTGTAAACTGAACGGGCGTCATAGCTGTGTGTATACGCTCTATATATATATATATATATATATACATATATAACAGTTGGGAACCAATCAGATTGCTTGATTTAAGCCACCCGTTATATATATATATTATATATATATATATATATATATATATATATATATATATAACAAAACGTAATATAATATAATATAATATACTCTAGGCCAAAAGTATATTCCGTTTTGTTACAGTACATTCATAGCATGGTTGGCCCTGGTATGTTTAAGGGATGTGTAAGTGTGCTGAAACAGGAGAGCTCCTTTTACATGGCTGTCTTTGCCCTTGTGGAAACACACCGCCCTATTCTATTTATTTATTTAATGTCTCAGTGAACCAATGAGGCCAGGTTCTCATTCAGCGAGCGGTTGCGTAGCGACAATATATCCTGCAAATAAGCCCTTCAGCGCTGGTCATTAAATCGCAATAGGCTGTTGATGTAAGATATCAGAGCGCCCCGTGCTGTTGCTGGTGTGTTCAGTTGACGAGGAATCACTACGCACATTCCTCTTACCGCATGGAATTGAAAGAAAATATTCCAAAGGTAGCCCTCTAGAAAGGAAAGATACCACGGGTAATGAAAAGACAAAAGGAGAGAATAAAAATAGAGAAAAAGGAGGTATAGAAAAACAGAGATTATAATTTGGGGAGAAGGAGGTATAGAGAAATGCTGGAGAGAATATATTTTTTGGGAAAAGTTGCCTGTAGGGCAGTGTCTTTAAAGGCAATCAATCCACTGATCTGGCAGTGTTAAAGTAATGTCCTACTTCTCTTCTCTAAGGAAAGCGTCATCAGAAAAAGGAAAAACACACAGTCATGGAGTTTTTATCTTGATCAAAGAATATAATCGAAAAAGTGATCGAAAAAGTGATCCCAAAAATCTGAACAAAAAGTATAAAGTAATCCAAAAATTAAATGCCTAAAAAATTATCCAAAAAAGTTATCCCAAAGAAGTAATCCTAAAAAATTAGCCCAAAAAGTTATCAAAAAAGGTGGGGGAAAAAAAATCAAGTCATCCAAAGAAATGATATGTAACATTAAAACATTTTTTCGAGTATTTTTTATTTTTAAACCTATTTTTTATTAACATAATAGATATTCTTTGGTTGAGAGCAGTAGAGAGCAGGAGCTGAACCACTGACCATGGTCTGCCTAACGATGCTTGATTTTAAGCCACTAAATTTTAAGATGCTTAATGTGCTAAGAGTCTATTGCTAGAGGCTAACATATTAGCCTCTAGACTAGTTGGTTATAGGTCTGCTTAGTATTCAAGTGTACTTAAAATAAAAGTGTTGAACACATTTGCTACTACACTATAGACAATTGTTTATTCCCTTGTAACTTCTACTTAATACCTATAATCAAATAAAATAACAGCCTAATTATCTTTTCAATTCAAGGAAATTATACTATTAATACTGGTCCCTGTCAGCATGAACCCAGAACCTTCTGCGACATGAGAGTTTACCGATGACTCTTCAGTTGACATCATCATCATCATCATGCTCTCTCCTCTTTTAGTGGTCAACACATGTATATAAGTGCTTTATACAGTTGAAAAAAATACAAATAATTAGGTGCCGTAATATTTTAAGTGCACTTCAGCAAAACTAAAAGCCTCTTGAAAAAGGCCAATCATTTACCACAAATATAACCGTAGAGTAGAAAATATACAAAAGAAGTGACAAGGTAGTTCTATACTGTGTCTCCATAAAAAATCCCCAAAAATTAACCCACAAGTTATCAAAAAAGGTGATCAAAATAAAGTAAAATAAATACATAGGCAAGGTAAGATTACATTGATAGACTTCATAATGAATATGTTCAAAATGGACACTCAAAGACTTATAGGCTATAGCTAAACCCTAGCTTAGTAACTTGGATTTAAAAAAGAAACGTGCTAAAGATACAAAGTAAAAAAATTGCCATACTCAACATTCCTGGCACAAATCCGAAATCAGAGGGCAGACAACGTATTATTATTGTACGCCTGTTCATTCATCTCGTTCAGAGGAGATATGTCTCATAATACCAGGGAGCCTGTGGAGGAATAACTATCCTCCATGTTATGTTCAGTAACCAATTTGCTCACACAGTTGTAGCCTGGTTCTGTTTATAGATCTGCTTTCATATGTGCTGAATAACTTTTTATTTAGTTAAATTAGCAGCAGTTGATTGATACAGCAGTTAATTGATATCCTAATTGACATGGAAAATGGTTTACGTTCTTTCATGAAATCTCTGAAATGAACTTCTGGTCATGTGAGGCACTGGTTGCTCCTGTAGTAAACAAGAGATAAGAAGCGATAAAGAAAAACGTTCCCTTCCATGCATTTTTTACTGGCAAACCACACACCTGTCAGATGAGTTTTCTTCAAGTATTTCACGGAAGTCTTCAGCTTCTGTTTGTCACGGTAGTGGGTGAGTTGCAGCTTCAGGAAGCACAAGTCCAAGTCCGTCCATGTTTGTGCTCTGTGTCTGCACACTTCGACCCAGCTGACTTCACACCTTGCACCGTGCCACTTGTACCTCAGGGTAATGAGTTAGTCCAGATGGCTAGGTTCAGTCAAAGTACTGGGTCGGTGGCCGGGGGGATTCATATTTCCAGAAGCATCCAGCTCCACCTTGCGAGCATCCCTGCAGCTAAACGGTTCTATTTCGTATTTCTTGGTTGGATTGATTCAAATGAGGTGCAATGCGTTAGGACTTTTACGTCTGCTGTTTTTATTTTTTGCTCAACACTGTTCTAAGCGTGAAGCCTAATGCGGTGGTTCCCTGCAGACTCCGGGAGCAACGCTGTGAAGATAATGGTGATCAGAGTTGACGGGTAAAATATGAGCTAGCTGACCTTAACTCAGGCGTTATGAAGGACGAATGTGTGTGTGCGCACACACAAACACACACAGTTCCCCTATTTGTGTAAGTGCTTGGGTGTGCTTGTTAGTGTGTGTGTCAAACTATCCTGTGTGTGCGTGTGCGTGTGTGTGTGCTCTCACTTGGGTTGGGCACATGCACTGTAAATGCTGCACACACACCCTTCTGCTTCAATTTTCTTCATCTCCATCATCATCATCTTCTTCATTGTTCTGCTCCTTCACTTCAGCGGCCAAAGCTTTTAGTTAGCGTTAGCACCTTGCCACTAATTAACTGCTGAGATAGGAGCGCACTAACCGGCCTCTAAATCTTCCGTTCCACTGACAAAAGATTTTACACGCCGTCACCGCGGCGTGACAAGCAGCCTCAGACCCCCGGTGGGAATTTATCACATTATTTATTCCTGTCCTCATGCTAGTGGACATAGTGCCATCTAGGGATAGGCTCTAGAGAGGCATTCTCATGGGGAAGGGGGCGGCTTCAGACCACAGGTTAGACCTGGGGTCCACAATCTGTCTCAGGCCAGTGACCCATTTTTTTAGTTCTGAAGATTGTTGCAACCCCAATGTTTTTGTGAATCTGCTTCGATCGTGTTACCATCCAGATATCTGGGCATAATACCAATGTACCTGTATGGTGCCACACCAAGTGATTGATAGCCTAGTGGTTCTCACGAGACGGTCTGTTTTGTATGCAGGGGACCTTTTATGAGACCTTTCAATCCTGTACAACTTTTGCATGAAATATCGATCGCTTGTTAGTCAGCAATCTCTCACGGCCCCATCTGTATACCAGTCGACCCCACAGTTGGGAAACACCTGGGTTAGTCTCTAAAACCCCCAAGGCTCATCTCAAGGTACTTACTTACACTAGGGTTCATTAGTATGCCACACACACACACACACACACACACACACACAGGTAGGATGAGATTTGTGGGAGGTGTTAGGGAATAGATTGAAGATGATCTTGTTTTGTTTGTACTGGTGAGCTAGTGTGTGTGTGTGTGTGTGTGTGTGTGTGCTGTTAGACTGTGTGTCTTTTTCTGAGAGTCCCACACACAGAAAGAGAGTGAGCCAGGGTGAGATGGGTAAAAAGAGAGGAGAGGGATAGGGGAGAGTTAGGAAGAGATTGAGAAGGAAAGAGTGAAAAGGAGAGCAAGAGATTAGGGGGGATAGGCTGTGCAAGAGGGAAGGTTGAAAGTCAGAGAGAGAGAGCGACAGAGAGAAAGAGAGAGAGTGAGGAAGAAAGAGAGCGTTGGGGAGAGAGAGGTAGAGGACAGTGCATATGAGAATGAGAGAGAGATGGGAAAAGGGAAAGATAAAGAGAAAAGAGACAAGAGAGAGGGAGAGACATAGTGAGAGAGATGGGAGGAAAGCGAAAGAGAGAGAGAGGAGAGGCTGGAGCTGCAAGCCAAAATAATGGTTTACTGGAGCTCTGCAGTCAGGAGGACTGGCAAGCTTCTGGGGATAGAGGCTCAGTGTGTGTGTGTGTGTGTGTGTGTGTGTGTGTGGCAGGGGGGTATTTGTCCATGTGAATTTGTTGTGTTATTTGTGTTTTTGTCTGTGTGTGTATTTGTCAGTGTGTATTTGTCAAGCATGTCATGTCCAAATGTGTGTGTATAACTTTGCTTGTGCGTATGTTAGTGTGCATTGCATAGGGGTGCGTGTGTGCGTGTGCGCCTGCGTGCGTGCGTGCAACGTCTGGTACCAGGGGAGCAAGGCCTGCTCTCAGAGCCTGACTGTGTGATTGGATCCAATGAGAATCCCAATGAAGCGATGAGCCTCTCAGTGGCAGCTCTGGGCCCCCGGAGTCCCTGACGAGGGCCCCCAGACTTCCCCTGGCCCTCTGCTCACAGCAGATGGTTTGGACCGTGCAGAATGGTGGTTGGGGGGGGGAGAGAGAGAGAGAGAGGGGGGGGGGGGTAGAGGTAGAGAGATAGGTAGAAAGAGAGAGGTAGAGAGATAGGTAGAAAGAGAGAGAGGTAGAGAGATAGGTAGAAAGAGAGAGAGAGGTAGAGAGATAGGTAGAAAGAGAGAGGTAGAGAGATAGGTAGAAAGAGAGAGGGAGATAGACAGACAGACGGTGAGTTTAAAAGGAAAAAAATACTGCACTGAATATCAAAGACATTTTTAAGAAAATGACTAAATTAAATCACAAAGAATGTAGACAGGGTTTGCGGTCACAACACACAGCAGGAACACGAAGGCAAACCGCTCAGTGGAATGGTCATTACTTACTTGCTAGATGGTTTGAGTGTTTTAAATTGTTACAAATAAAATGAATGTATTTTACTACTGCTTTAACTACTACTCAGTTGCTTTGACACACACACACACACACCTATTGGCAATATATGGTCTTCTTCATGGTTAAAATAACAGTGAGCATATTGATAGGAAGCCCTCCACCTACCTTATTCCTTGCCAGGGGTGTGTTCCAATAATCCTTCTTTTGCAATGTCTCTCCCTCGCTTCCTACATGATACGTATAGTAGACTAAAGAACCATTGAATCAGATTCTGGGCTAAAGCAGGAAGTGTATAAAATAAGTTTTTGAGATTTTTCAACTACGGCATACACTGTGGAAGATAAACTCTTGGTTGAAATTAATGACATCGGCTCCACTGTCTCATTTCCTCCTAATCGATCACACAAACTGCAACTCCCCGACTCCACCAGAATGAAGTGACTGAGCAATAGGAAGGAACATGGTAGGAAGCAAACGTTTTGGAACTCAGCCCGGGTCAAAAAACACTCAATGTTCATTTCTACCTTTGAGGGGTTGGAAACATACTTTTAACTTGTCAAACAAGAACAGCTCCAGATCTGGCTTTAAACAGTGGAGGGAAATAGGGCTGATGCGTGGTACTCAATGACCAGTTCACTTATCGAACGGCAACAGCAGATGACCGGATCCGAAAGCCAAGCACGATTGAACGGCTCTGATTGAACGGCTTCGTACCCCAAGCCAAATAGATTTGCTCTGGCGGGACTCAGGTCTCTGGATGACTGCAGATCGGCTTACACCAGCACAATACGACAAACCAGCTGCAGAGGTGACTAGCGTTCTGTTAACACTTGATTGGCCAATGAGAGGCAAATCCAACACACCGGAGTTTGCTGTGATTACTAATTGAGCACTGATTGTTTGAGGCGTGCTATAAGCTGAGGACAAAAGTTTTAAGAGTTGTGTTACGGGCGCAGTTAATAGTCCCACTTATAGGTGTCCCAGAATGGACACGACTCAAGTGTTTTTTGTGTCACTTTGATTATAAACAAACAAAGCAGAGGGTAGTTGGCATATTCAGAAGGCTTATGGATATTGCTCTTCTCCAAATTATAGATAGATGGTCAAGGTCTTGGTCAAGGTTTGGAAGTTTTTGCAGCCTGAAGTATAGATGGGATAATAGCTTTGTGTTGGATAATGGCTGTGGAGTTATGTGTGTGGTGGTGAAAAGAGTGCAGTAGACTTCAAACTTCCCTAACAAATGTATAAAGGTGATGAAGGTGAATGTGTTTCATAGGTATCTAGTGTGTCAGCAGCAATATTGAACATAATGTTTGAGACGGCTGAGCTAAGTTTTAAAGTATAAGTTTACTGCATACGGAATATGCAGAACAATTAAACATGCAGTTTGTTTCTATCAGGCATGCAAACTGGTTTGGGGTGAAAAAGGTGAGAATGATGCGTGAGCCGAGGAAAACACAGACCCACTAGGGGGTTCCAGGGTTATACTCCGGGGAGTTAACAAAAATAATAATAATAAATAAATTATATTTAAAAAAAAAATAATATAAATATATAAATATATATAATATATAAAAAAAAATGTAAAATTATATTTAAAAAATTGACGAATTGAAAATTTTTTACTTGCGCGCGCAGGTTTTTTTTTTGGACCTGCGCACACATGTTTTTTTTTAACCTGAGCGCACAGGTTTTTTTTTGGACCAGGTAAAAAAAACATGCGCACGCAGGTCCAAAAAAAAACATGTGCGCAGGTCGATTTTTTTATTAATTAATTAATTAATTAATTTTATTTATTCAAGTGTCCTCCTTGGTCTGTTGTTGTTCTGGGATGCACTAGCTTTATTTGCACTCAGTGGCCCATCCTTTTCTGAGGCCTTCTGTACCTGTGAGGTAGAATGGAGGGGGGTCAGATTTTTCTGTCTCTCATCCACTCCCGTCTCTCACTCAAACATACGCGCACACACAGCTCCAAGTTGTCTCTATACTATGGCCATGTCCCAAGTCAGGGGCTGCATCCTTCGAAGGACGCATTTGAAGACCGCATACGTCACAGTGGCGCGTCCCATTTCGAAGGGTCCTTCGAATGCGGCCAAGATATGCAGCCTTCGTTTCCTGGATTTGAAGGACCCATCGGATGAATCCTTCACGGCCCAACGTATCCCAAGATTCATTGTGCGTTGGATTTTTTTTCAGAAATGGCGCAGAGAGAGCAGAAGCGGCAGCTGCAGCGAATACATATTTAATGACAAAACTATGTAAAAACATTTTTTTTATATAAAAGTAAGGTTGGGACCATTTTAAATATGTAACTTTATTGTCAAAGTTCAATGACATTAACGCTAGACATAGAATGTTAAACTAATTAACGTTAAGCCAACGTCCTCTCTTCCTCTTCACCCGGTGGTGAATCTTCTCCCACTCCTCCAATAAAAGATAAAACATAACAAATAAAATTATGATTTCTGGCTCCATATTTCTCCTCCGCTGTCCGGTTTGAACCACAGCTGTCAGGGTTGCTAGGAGACAGGAGCGGCGCGTGGTCACGCAAGGTAAAGGACGTTGACGGCTGGTTACGCAATCCGGAAATGCTCCGTAGGCTAGACCGTCCCATTCCACAACGCTCGTTCGGCCTTCAGTGTGACCTTCGTGGTCTACGAAGGATGCAGCCCCTGAATTGGGACACGGCCATTATTTCTGCTCCTTTCTCCCGTCATAAGAACATTACTGTATGTAACCGTGGCTATCTGTTACGTGGCTTTCCCACTAAGATAGCTTTCTTTGTAAAACATTAGTATTCATTTTTATTGTTTCTCATGTCACAGAAACCACAGTGAATCCTGTGTTTGTCTCGCTTCCCAAATCGTCCCGCTTACATTTTCGTCTCATTTTTATCCGTTAACGAAAGTGTCAAAAGATTTTGTCGTAGTTTTTGTCATCCTAAATTGATTTTTATTTAGTTATCGTCTCGTTTTCGTCAGACTGTAGACCCCCCCCCCACCCCCAATGTTTTCTCAATGGATCTCCACGAATCACACAAGTGGCCAATTTTGTTTAAAAAACAGCGAATTTCACCAAAAGTTGACTAGTTTGCATGTCTGTCATACAAAAACAAAATTTCAACGTAGTGATAAACAAGCGAATAAGTACATGGACTTGTGTAAATAACGCAGAGGCAAACACAAACACAAGGAGGCAGTGCCATTGCAACGCGTTCATCTTCCAAACTCGTGGAACAAGCTTTTTTTTATTCGTTAAATCCCGTTTGATACACCATACCAAGGCAGTTAGGTGATGAAGTCTGTTGACTTCTCGCATACTCGTGAATTACCTTCAAATCATAAAAAAAAAACACGACAAAACCTCCACCTTGGTAGATTGATTAAGCTCAAGTTTTAATCAATCTTTCCCACCAGAATAATGTGTCAAATTTCAACCTTCTCTTGTCATACAAGTGTCTTCTTCTCAATCTGTTCTTGAAGCTTAAAGACGTGGGAATTGGGATTTAGTGTGAGACGACCTGAGACACATCGGCATCAGACATGAAATGAAATCCATTCAACAGCTTTTAATACAATTCATGTTAAACAAGGGCTTTTATCTCATGATGGCATCCGGGAGTCCTAACTCTCCATGGATGAGGAATATGAAAAAATCTGAGTAAAAATGGAAAGTGGTTAGAATTGGAAATTAGTGCAGAGTATTTCCAGTAATTAAATCGCTGCAGATAAACCACTGCACCCCTGTGAGTTCACATTTAGAAGATCAAATAAGACATGAAAAGGTCCAAAAGCGCGGTCTAAAAGAATATTATAAAATACTATTTCTGTCAGAAATCACTCCATGTCATAGTTTCAACCATTTATTGCATGAAATGGTAATACACTTTATTTAGTTTGGAGGTATGGATCCACTGTTTGAGAGAGCTCCTCGCTGTTATATTTAAAGCATGACATACAGATGTCAGACATACAGCACACCAACATTTTCCAACAGGGAGTCCTATACAATCCTGCATGGGGTATATGAGATATCTCAACGGATTGGGAAGGTTACATACCATACAGTGCAGAAGAAAACCAGGCAAAGGCTGGGGTAATGGTGGTGAAATCAAGCTCAGCACACTTTACTTCACTGAGAGCGTGTTTGGGAGATGGAATTGACCGCTTGTCAGCATAGGTGCATTTGATTGGACCGTGTTAGCTGTCAGCGGCCCATGGCTAGAGCTAGCTAAGCCAACTTTTATTAAATTGCTGAAAAATGAACTGACTGCCCGTCAAAGTCCCAGCAAAGCCTAATTCATTTATAATAGCAACTGTGATAACATAACCTAAATGGCCAAACCACCGACCATCGACACGTCGTGGTTCTTTCGAACAAAGAGGCTGACCCCTTTCCTGTCAGCACACTATGACGACTATGACTACAATTCAAATTGGCACAGATTAACCCTTTTTTGGGGAAAGGAGAAATACTATTGAAAACAGAAATGCCTGGTCCCTTTCAAAGTCATACACAGAAGGAACATGACCCTCTGACAACTGACACATCTGTCATTAAGTGTATAATCCCCCCGTTCCTCCAATCACAACGCACCTCGGTTCAAATATACACCACCATACTGTATATCCTGTATATCCCCAGAATGGGAGCAAGACGCACTCACTGGCAGGCAGGAGTGAAGGGTCGTTTGATGCTATCAAGCCTTTTATGATTCAGCTGTACGTCAGTAAAGAAAAAGAAGGCAGAAAAGATACAGAGTAGAGTATCGATAAAGTGGCTTCAGCCATTCAAAGCAGGCTGCCTTGTATGACATTAAGACGAAACATCCACACAGCAGGCGGCCCAATGTAAACCTTTGAAGTGGAGCAGCAAATTAGAGAGTTGTGCTCTCCCCACTGAATAAGTGTCATAAATTGACTTGTTGTCCTTGCTCCACTGAAAGATATTGTTAATGTACTACCTAGCTAGAATGTTTTGCCTTCCTCCACTGAAAGATATTGCTGATGTTCTACCCTGCTAGAATGTTTTGCTTTCCTCCAAAGGTATTGAGTTTATACTAGCTAGTTGCGCTCTCACCACTAGGTGTTTGTAGAGGACGTGTTCGATGTAGTGAATTCATGTTTTGGGATAGTTGCCGAAGTCACTGTACACGGAAACACTGTACACGGAAATGGATGTAGCATCTTGTATGGTGTAGTAGCCAAACCTGCAGGAGGTTGTTTATTTATTATATTTCTATACAATTCTTAAAAAATATACATTGTGAATACATAACTGTTTTTTTATGAACAAAATGCATGAGGCAAAAACAACTATAAAAACTATAGAATATCTTATAAAAAGTAAAATAAATAAAAACCACAACTATTATGTCAGGTGTTCTTCTACAATACAGTTAGTGAATACAGTAAAACGGTTGCAAACATAAAAAGTACATATATAATGTTTATCGAGTACATAAGACATGTATCTACAGACACATAGGTGTCTATGTGTCTACAGTAACATTGTTCTGAAATCAAGTGTAACCACATTGGCATGATTTTATCATAGAGCACATATCTATAAAAACGTGTGAATGGAGTGTAGAATGTAACCAAGCTCATTCAAATTCATTTGAGGCTAATTGTCTGTCTTCATAGCCCTTCTGTGTCCATTAAAAATACAACATCAAGTCAAACGCTTTATTCATTTATAAATACCAAAGAAACGAGCCATTCTTCACATTATGAACACGTCACCCTCCTCTGCTAAAGTGTTTCTGAGAGGGGACCACACTACAGAACCCCTGACCCCTTGACATTACCGTGGTTCTTTGTACTGACCGGAGCACCTTCAGTGTCTGCCTTGTTGAGGTAGCTGATGAATCCAAGGCCTAGTTTGGTGAAGTCAAGTTTGCAGTGAAGCACCATGCGTGTAGCGGTCAGGTTTTGCCGGAGGACTCCACCCCTCCACCCCCACCCCTCTCCTGTGTTTCTGACCGACTAATAGGGGGACCGGCTCTAGAGACGGGGGGGGTTCTAGTGATTGTGGTTCCTGTGGTTGCTGTGGTTCCTGTGGTTCTTGGCACCGTTGACGGGAGAGATGTCGGGTTCTGGGCTGGTGGGCCGTTTACCGGGGGCTTCTCGGGAGATGTGATGGTGACGGGGAAATGGAGGGGGAGAGAGTTACACACATATATACACCTTGGTTTATCATCTCATCCAAAAGAACAGGAAACAGATAATACACATATTGCTTAGATTGTACAGCGTTGATTATTTTGCATTAGTTCTTCATTATATCTCAGCTATGTTAATACAGCTTACCTTCACTATAGCGCACATCAATATAACGCAACCTCCAATATAACGTGGTGCTGGTCTTGACCTCAATTTTGCATGAAGATATAATTTGATACATTTTCCATCTCTGCAATTTAGTTGATTTAACCCAAAGGGACCCATATGATGGTGAAAGTTAAGGGTAATTGAACTTCCCCTTCCATTGTTTACCACGAGTCATGGCTGAAAACAATCTCTCACACGGCTAGACCAGACCGCGAAAGACGTAAACAACTGTCTCTAGTCTTGGTTAGTGGTTCTGTCTTCCTCAAACTGGGCTCACTCTACACATCAGCCTGGATATTTCTTTGGCCCGGACCCATTGTGTCAAGATGTGGGACAAAGCCCCTCTGATTGGCCCCCATTGGAGACAAACCCCCCCCACAGGACCGGATCAGACGGGTGTTCCCTCCGCAGTGGGTCACCTCGCCCCGCCAGACTGCCCGTGACATTACCCAGTACGTTGGCTCAGCGCCGGCAGCCAATCAGAACGCGAGGAGCGGAGTAGAAGAAGAAAACAACGACGGGATGACAGAACGGCTTCCGAGGGAGGCCGTGGACGAAACCAAGAGCAAGAGAAAAGACTGTAATTTGTTTTTTTTCCGAGGTTTGTTGTTGACTTTTCCTTCGCAGGCTCCCGTTTAAAAGTCAAAAAATGGTGTGTTTAAAAGGTGCTTCACGGTGTGGAGGGACTGGGGCGGGAGTAGAGGTAAAAAAAAACAACACACCACTGGTTAACACGCCCACACACACACACACACTGCTGTACTCACGCCGGTCGGACCTGGGTGAGCTGGCGAGGGGTGCGGATGGGCCACGGACGGGGGATGAAAGGCTGGCGAGCTTGGCGCTCCGGGACGTGGCGTCCAACTTCTCCTCCTGTGAAGGAAGAAGAAGAAAGAGTCCTCAGATGTTGCGGTTGTTGTTGTTGTCGTCGTCGTAGGCTGTGTTTGTATTGTTGTAAAAGTAAAAAGTTGTATCAGAGGAGGAGATTATTTGCCACGACGTTGCTACTACATCTACTGTTAGGTATTGTACTGATTAGGTATTCACAGAGTATCCGTAGATACCGCAGATTGTTTCTCTTTGCTTTACTATGAATAGAACATGGATTTTGAACGTGAACTGCCTTATTTGAGTTATGTACTTGCTTAGGATCCTGAGGATCACATTTGTTTGCTTTTTATTTTATTTCTTGCATTTTATTGCTCATCATTTTGTTGGTCTTATTTTGAACATGTTCAATAAAAACAAATAAAACATAAAAACAAAAATAAACCTGAATATTTCATAATATTTTCCTCCCTCACACTCCTGCATCCGAGAAGATATAGGAGCTTCACACGTCCTCACCCCTCAAACTTTTTTTTCCTGTCCCCACACTGTACTCCCCAAAGGAGCATAGTCTGGGGGTTGTCTTATTTTTTTGCCTCCCCTCTCCTCATGTTGTGTTATGCTGTATTTTCCTCAATGAAATTTCCCATTTTGGGATCAATAAAGTATACATCATCATCATCAGATCATCAAACACCGCAGTGCGGGGTGGCAGGGATCAGAGCAAGGCACTCGGTCTCAGGAGCTCGCGTTCTCGCCCAGGATCTAGCCCTTCACCACACCACCACCTCGCCCGTCTGTCCTTCAAACCAACATGGTCTGCGTGGGCAGCGGCTATTAAGGTGAGGCGACGGCCACTGGCTCTGGCGTGTAAACGCGGGAGTCGTTAGGCCCGAACCAACAGAGAAATTAAAAGCGCTTTAAAAAGGAGACAAGTGTGTGTCCGTTTAGGGGCGGCGTGGTCAAACTGCTGACGCAGCCTGCTGCCAACCAGGACGACATGTAGAGAGACAGAGAGAGAGAGACGGAGAGCCACAGAGAGAGACAGAGAGAGAGACAGAGAGAGACAGAGACAGAGGCAGATAGAGACAGAAAGAGAAAAGATGAATTCATTGATCAATAGAAGCGGTGTAATAAATGTGTGAGTGTCTCGCTTGTAATCGTTCTCCGGAGCGCTCTGGTTCTGATGTTCCCCCGCGCCCGATCCATCGTATGGCTGGCCAGCGTGCGGGGAAAATAAAACTGAAGGAAATTTCTTTCTTTTCCTCTACATACAAGTTGCAAATTGGGTGATGCAATGTAGGCTGTCAAGAGTAGACACGCCGGCCCCCGCCCAGGCCCTGGCGTGGGCGAGGGAGAGGACTGAGGGAGAGAGAGAGAGAGAGACAGAGAGAGACAGAAAGGGAGAGCGAGAGAGACTATCTATATCGACGCTTCTAGTTTTCCCAGACAAAAGCCGATCTATTAAGAGACTTAAAGCATATAAAAAAACACAGGAATATGCTAAGTTGTTTCATTTGGGACACTGGCGCTTGTGCAACATTACAGTCCCATTTCTGCAGAGCGCAAAATCTGCATATTAGCCTGTATGCATATTTAACTCATGTGCTTGCGTGTGTGTGTGTGTGTGGAAAGAGATAACGTGTGTGTGCCCATGTGTCCAATCGCTGTTCGTGCATGTGCATGTGAATGTGTGTATGCGTATATTTGTGTGTACTCGTGTGCACTCTCGTGCGTTCGTGCGTGCGTGCGTGTGTGTGTGCGCGTGTGTGTGCGCGTGTGTGTGTGCGTGTGTGTGTGCGTGTGCGTGTGCGTGTGCGTGTCCGCCCAACCCACCCGAAACTCCTGTATCTGCCGCTTGGACTCGTCCAGCTGATGCTGCAGGTCCCGTACGATGCCTTTGTGTTTGGCGTAGCGCTGCTGCACCGCTTCCCTCTGCCGCTGAGACTCCTGGTGGCACAAAACCCATGCTGCGTCGCCAGAACCGCACAAAAACACAACCACCCCAAACACACCTCCCCCCCCCCCCCCCCCCCCCCCCCCCCACCCCAGAACCCCCGAGCTGAGCCAGCAGCTGTGATCTACCAGCTCGGAGCACTCGGGGCCAGATGGGATAACTGGGCACGTGTTGGGCACGCGACTCCCCCTCCGTGGAAAGCTCTCCGACACATTATAGCACAACCTGCACCGACCCAGGTAATAGTGTGGGATGGATTAACACCCACCACAGTCTGCAGGCTAGGGTACACTGCAGAATAGTTTAGACCCACTGTATGCACCTATACTACTGAGTACACTTACCAGACTGTACTAACATAGGTTACACTGCAGAATATATTGGACCCACTGTATGCAGCTATACTACTGAATTAACCGGTCTGTAACCTTGGTGATACTGCCAGAGGCACCCACCCACCCTCAGTCTGTCCTCACCCAGGTCATTCTGCACCATGCATTAATGCCAATTACCGTGTAGCACTTAGCGCTAGCACAACAGCAAAACAACAAAAAAACAAAACATCCAGACACAAGTGAGAGTGCAGTTCAACCTGATTCTTGGCTGCTGTGGACATAATGACCGGTTGTAAATCTACTTCATGTGTGGTTGTGCTGTAATTGTATAGTGTGTTGCGGTGTGTCGTGTGAGGGTTGTTGTGCAGCAACACACCGGGCTCACCTCAAGGTCTCTGAAGTTCTCCGCCAAACTCACTTTCTCCGGCATGGACTCCAGGTGATCCAGGGCCACCCGCGTACTCTGGTGATGCAGACACACACACACACACACACACACACATTAGACCATGTAGAATGTGGCACGTAGAACGCCAGCCTGCCAGAAAACACCATGTAATGACGCGACTTGCGATCACAAGCCGAGACAAGCTTCAAAGTGTTCTCAGGCCTCGCTGCGTTACAGCAGTCGTCCAACAACATGCCCGCTAATTGACTGCTGCCGCTTCAACCCCCCCACAGCCACGGCGGTACCTTGACACCGGGCTATTTCTTGTTCTGATCCACGTGTGAATTGAGTGATGTCCTTATTTGAATCCATGACTTCCCTCCTCCTCCTTTTCCTGCCGTGGACGCTGAAGTCCTACGCTTGAATTAAATCACGTGACGGTCTCCCCTTTTTCTCGCTCCCCCTCTTCTCTTTTTCTCCTCTGTCCCTCCATCCCGATCGCTCTTATTTGCATGTAATCTTCCCCTCTGTAGCTCATTTAGTCTCAATATTCGTGTATAAGTGTTTCTTGATTGTTCTCTTCACTCGCTTGAACTGTCTCTCAGTTTCCCTTGCTCTCGCTGTCTCACTAGCACGCTCTCTCTCTCTCTCTCAAGGTGTAACTTGCTCTCGCTCACATATTCTCAAAGTCTCAGTTGCTCTCTCTCTCTTTCTCACATGCTCTCTCTCACAATCAAACTTTCCCCATCTTTCACAATCTCACTTGCTCTCTCTCTCTCTCTCTCTCAGTTGCTCTCTCTGACCCACTTGCTCTCTGCGTCTCACTTTCTCTCTCTCACTTGCTTTCTTTGACCCACTTGCTCTCTTTCCCTCTCACTTGCTCTCTGTCTCACTTGCCCTTTCTCTGCCTCATTTGCCCTTTCTCTCGCCGTCTCACTTGCACTATCTCCCTTAGTGTCACTTGCTAAGTTACTTTAAGGGCCCCCCTTGGCTGGCCTTATGACTTAATGGTGATGAGGGAGGAGCCAATCGATAGGAGGGGAGCCCAGCAGACTTTTTAAACACGCGTTATGTTATGGAATTAGCATCTTTCAGTGCCGTTCAAAAATCCCATTGTGACGCAGGGTCTGAACTTCAACATGAGTATTTATTTATTGAGTAACTTATTTAATGTATTGTGTAATCAGAATGCGATTACCAATTAAATGCAATTACAATCAATGCAGTATGATTCGAAACAATCATGTCTTACCATTTCAAGGTCCAACACACGATCCTGTCGAGACAGAGAAGTTCACTTTGATTAATCACTCGCATTAAACGCACTTTGTTAGAGCGCCCTGTGTGCGTGTGCGTGTGTGTGTGTGTCGACTGAAGGGAAAAAGGAACAGTCTGTTCTAACAAATGAACAACAAAAGGAAAGGGGAGTTACTAACACCCACACACCCAACCCACACATGCATATGCATACACCACCCTCATTTACTCACCCCGACTCTCTCTCTCACACACACACACACACACACACACACACACACACACACACACACACACACACACACACACACACACACACACACACACACACACACACACACACACACACACACACACACACACACACACACCCACCCACACACACACCACTCCCCCATGATTTTCCCTGGTGGATCTGAGCGATTTCCCTGCTCTAATGATGCATAAGTGATGCTTTGCCGCCTAACTGCCACTCAAACACACACCTGCCGGATTGTTCTGTCCTCCCCCACTCCACCCAGCACTGTATGTGTGTCCGTTATCGGTTTGTACTGTAATACACTCTCCTCTCACTCCCGCTTCCTATTCGACTCTCACCTCTCGTCAAGTGCCCTTTTCTGTCCGCTATGGAAATATGTATGATTGGTCGCTTTCCTCTCCCTCCCTGTGTCCACATTTCTCACTCTCTCTCTGCCATTTCGATTCTCTCCCTTTGTCACAATATCTCTGTCCCTCTCTCTTCTTTTCACTGTCGCTCTCTCTCTCTCCTTCACTGTCGGCCTCTCTCATCCCTCATAATTAAAAGCTTGTCTGGGCCTGAGACAGCTGACTAATTGTGAGAGCTCTGGCAGGTGCCACCAAGTCACTGCAGATGGTGGCCTCTTTACCAGCATGCACGTACAGCCTGACCACATGCAGGGGAAAACCAACCATGTACAGGCAGAAACGTACGCACACATAGTCCCACTCTGATGAAATGGGAATTAATGGAGCCAGTGGGGATGTGAAGGACAGCCCTGTACATGTGTTGTGGAGACCTGGTACTCTGTTGTCTGGTACCATGTACTACTACCTGTTGTTGGTGCCTCTAACTTCAGCAGGGTCCTACTGTGTGTGTGTGTGTGTGTGTGTGTACACACAAATACATTAGAAGTTTCCACACAAACCTGAAGGCCTCTCATCTCCTCCTCCTTCCTCCGGCTCCTCTCGAGCAGCTCTGGAAGGAGACCAAACACAGTGGATGAGAAGATTAGCGCATTGCACTAGAAAGGTGATTTTCTTTCCATTTATTCTTAATTCAGGTTTCGGAGACACATTGAGGGTGAACCTCATTTTCAACAGTACCGAGATTACAAACAGATGTGCACACGAAAAAATATATAAAACATACCAATATACAACGGACAGATATACAGATCATTTTCAAACATTAAATTTAAACAAGAATTCACCAGTGAACATTCTCTATCTGTAAGTGCCATGGCGCCAAGAACGTGTTTAGTTATAGAATTTTATTCTATAATTTTATTCTATAACTATTTATTCTATAATTTTTATTTATTAAGTTTATTCCAGGAGTGAGGTGCACAAAAGCTACTGGATCTTTACCAACAGGCCTGTTGACCTGTGCGCTGTAAATAAAGCATCCTTGGGAGAGAGACTGGGTCTGGTCACATCCTAACCTTCTGTGCTCAAGTCTAATAGTGAGTTGATGTAGGGTGCTAGTTTTATCTGAAAGTGCTATATATATATATATATATATATAAATACATTCAAATGCTGACATTGTACATGGCACTGGGTCAAGGATCTGGCTACTGAGGATGGGAAAGCCATGGAAACTGAATATGGTGTTTGCTCCAAACCCTTTAAGACAACATACCATGCATTATCCTGAATATAACCAGAGCCACGTTGTAGAGGTATTCAATCGCGTTGACGGTAAATCGGCGTCTCATTATAAAAAAAAGGGGATTTGCCATGGGGATTCTTTTCTTTACAGGAAATGCACAGTCGGTCCACAACTGTTGAGTGGCTTGCTGTATTTTCAGACCTGGGCAAGCATATTCACGGCCGCTTAGCGTTGCTCTTGGGACTGAATGCATTACTACAGCCATTTGTTCAGCAAAACTGTAACTATAATTAGTGCTATAACTTACTTTAAACTATCATTTATCATTTAGCAAATGCCGAAGAGACTTGGAGAACATTTTGATGCATCATCATCATTAAGGTCGGGGTTATGGGAATCTTATGGATTCCACGGTAGGCTGCAGACATAGGGGAATCCAACCCAGGAGCTTTGAGCTGGCATTCAAAACACCCTAGCCACTACACTATCCTCTGTGAGCATTCAGAGAAAATCCTTTATTGGTACGTCTCATTGTGTGGGGGGGCGTGGTAGTTTAGAAGGCAGGGCAGGTCATCTGACAACCTCTGGTTGGTGTTGGGCCCACCGATCGTGTTGCAGAGATGCCCCTGAGAAAGACCCACCAGTCCTTGAATGTCATCAGCTTGGTGGACATTGCCTTTTGGTGCATGAACAGCATTTTGATGACCCGTATCAAAATTCACTGCATCACGCTTTGGATTAAAGCGCCTGCTAAATTGTGGCTAAATAGTAAATAGTCAATAGAATGTGTGTGAGATGCATTAGAAGCAGAGAATGCATTAGGCTCAGTGGGTGGATACAAACACAGCCCATTCATAAGGAAGTCACCTCGGGCCACGATGTTTGACGGTTCCAGAAGTTGATCGGAAAGTTTTGTGCTTAAGTAGGCTAATCCGTTTGGAACCCAATCCCTGCACGCAGCCTCGAGCACCATCGGCATTGTGGGTAGAAGATGCCTTCCGTGGCAAAAGTTGAAGAGGAGGTATTAGAAGGGGTAAGATGGTTGGCTTAAGGGAATGCAGCAAAAGCAGACCAGGCAGAGGTGGTGCCATAGACCTTGGCAGGTTCACCGTACTGAGGGTGTTGACCGCAGGGGTTAAAACTAACTTTTTTCACCACCGTCCCGGAAACGTCCCGAAACATTTTGAGTTGTTACTGGTAATATAATAAAAACACAATACATTATGTTGATAAAATAATATATTTATTTCCAGACTAGATTTGTTTAGCTTCAAGATGACAACCAACACCCTCAGTCACAGAACTGTGGTCTACGTGACCTTCTGCCACAACTCCACCATTTAGTGACTGCATTTACCGTAATTTCCCGTCTATAAGCCTCAGTTTATACACAAATTTTCCAAAATTCCGTAAGCTATGCGGCTTATGCATGGGTGCGGCCAATACATGGGAAAATTATTTCTAAAAATCAATTTTCAGTTAATTAGGTTATTCGTTCTTTGCTATGAATTTCTTTCTTATATTGTTCGTTGGTAAGGTTGGTCTGAAGCACTCGTAGAACCTTCTTAGCTCTACCGTAGTGATGGTTAAGCTCCTGACGCTTGTCTCCGCCACTGTACAGTAAACTTTAGAAATCCCCATTGCACATGGAACTGCAACATTGGCAGTGTTGTGTTTCACCAATATGCAGTAGGCCTACATATACAGTACAGCAGGTGAGGTCAGCTCGACTCGCTTCCAATAATTTCAAAAACTTTTTCACGCAACTTCAAAAAATGATTGTATTTATTTTACAATTCAAAAATGAACAAAACTGTCTTCTAAATTAATGAAATGATACTGGGAAACGAATAAACCATTATATAACCATTACCATACCTTCATCTTCAACTGTAGCCTTGCTGAACTCCCTGCATCCTCACTGTCTTTATTCCTTTTTTCCAGATTCATATGGCGGTCTTATCATGGTAAACTAGCTTGTTGTCAGGTGTTTAACAGCGACACGCACTCTGAGACAATAAAGAAAGACAGGTCCTGTAGCTGCTATGCGCGTTTGATGTGCTCTCGCCGTTCTCCTGCACAAAAGTCGGTCGGTCTTAACGTTAAGGGGGAAAAGCAAGTTCAAGTTTAACATAGATTTGCAGTGACCACTTGGCTGAAGGGTTTTATATGCCTATTCATTACATAGTTAGCCCATTTGAAACTTGTGCGGACTATATATGGGTGCGGCTTATGCACAATTGTTTTTTTTATACATAAATTAAAGGCTTGTGGTTTATCCACGATGCGGCCTATATGCGGGAAATTATGGTAATAAAGGATATTTGGTGACAGTATCCTCGTCTCGTCTCAGCTCGAGCTGCAAGCAGTGCGAGAGCAACAGGCTGCAACATTGTTGCAAGCAGTCTCTGCATCTCACTGAACAACACAAACGTGAGCGCGCCAGCCAATTGAACATTCAGTCCTTTTTCCATTTACCTTTTCACGTAAGTCTTTTCCATTGACCACAAACCTGTTCTGGTTCGCAGAAAGTGTTGAAAACAGAAAAATTAAGTCAATGCCCACAAAATTCTCTTTGTCCCAAGGTTGACCCGAGAGAGAATATTGATCCTCCCGATGACAATTAATTACGTCCCTGGGACGACGGGACATCGTTAGTTTTAATCCCTGGTTGACTACACCACCAACACCATTGTTAGCATGCATGGGCAACAGCCGACAGATTGATATTGGACGTGTAAATCCACCAGTATTCACATCAACTGTCAATCTTCACAAGGTGTTTGTAAACGACATGTGACCATGTGTGATCTAACCACCATGATACGGTTTGTATACTTGATACAGTGTTTATTTTCTTTCTTGTTAACAACATGAAGCGAGGCCGGCGATGTGTGCCTTGTATTCCCTCTACTGCCCTGGAAAAACCTAGATCAATCCTGCATTAATCATCGGTTCAAACGCCCGGCTTATGCACAGCTGACTCTTAATACTGAATCAATACAATGTGTTTGTGTTGAATTAACCACCGGGTATTCCAAAGCATGAACGTGGCACTTTCATATCAATTTTGTGTCCAACGGTCCACCGTGGGGCTGTCCAAATGTTCCTGGAGCCCAGCAGACTGCCGTGATTGCCGCTCAATTTTTCTCACTTTCCGTCTCTCGCCTCGTCCTCAAGTTCGATATTCAATCACCCGAGGATGGCTGAATCTCCGCCCCCACGTGCACTCCATCATGCGTGCGCACACGCACACACACACACACACACACACACACACACACACACACACACACACAGCATGCCCTGACCACTGTAACCAAGGAGCTTCTCGGAATGTAAGAACTGCCTCTGAGGAATGCCTGAGATTTCTCCCAGTAACGACCAAGGTGGAGGTTGGAGAGATTGGTTCTCCGGCCGCTAAACGTTTGCTTTTAGCCTTTCAGCTCGTCGGGTTTAATCGAGCACGGCGGGGAGGGAACAGGCACTGCTGCAAAATTGTCCGCCATTGCTTTATTTTTCTACTCTGGAACGCTGAGTCACCTCCTGGCCGATCTACAGAGTGTAGTCCCCGGACCGGTAAGTGGTGGAACTGGAGTCTGGAGTTGGGAGTGTACAGTAGCAGTAGTAGTAGTAGGAGGAGATCAGTCCACTGGTTAGAGCGATTGAGCTCATAGCTGCAGGGTGTCCGTTTGAAGCCCATTGCGTCTTAAGCCCTGCTTGCTCATTTAACAACATGCACCTCAATAAAAATGTAAAACTCTCCATAGAATAGTGAATGTTAAGAGCAAATAGTGAGGTAGCATTTTATTTGAACTCCTCCGGAGTGCTCAGGTCGAGCGAGGGGCCATGCTTGTGCACTTTCTCTCCATCTAACACTAACACTGCATGCTGAGGGTGCGAATGATTTCAAGTCTGTCGGGTGGGCTGACGGATGACGGCCGGGCCGCGGTAACCTAGGCGATGCGCTCGTCATCCCTGTCAGACGGTGGACAGAAAACTACCGCAGAAACTTTGGACCTCACCCAACGGTTTGAAAAAGAAAAATGGAAAGAAAGACTGGGTTGGATCAGGTTCTTATTTTTTAGGGCTTTGGGAAAAAGATCTTAAAAAAAAAGATTAATCTCCGAGAACAAAATAATTAGGGACGTCTCCCTTTCTTCCCGCAGTAGACGAGGGGATGCAGTCAATTAGCAGACGGGTTTTGAAAGCTCTCTCGTGTGTTTAAGGGCCAACAAAACAGAAAATAACTTAATCTTAACAACACAACCACTCCACCGCCCACCCATGCCACACAACACTGAAGAGCACGACTAACAATCATGTCCTCCACCTTTCTCTCTCCTTCTCCAATCCACCTCTACGCCCCTCGCTCTCTCCCTCTTGCTCTCTCTCACTCACTCCCTCCCTCCCCTTTCTCCCTCCCCCCCTCACCCCCTCCACCCGGCTTGATTCCCCTCTCTCCCCGCCCCCCTCTTTAAGCCCTCGGTAAGCCCTGCCTCCTCTCACCTCTGCCGCTCCCTCCCCCTTAATGGAGGCCCAAATTAGGGCGATTTTCTTTGATTGTTGAGGCGAACCCGCTGGAATAACACGCTGTTCCGGCGCACTGGAGAGCAGAGAGCTGCAAATGCGTTGAGAGGTGAGGAGGTGAGCTGGGATGGGAACTATTTAACAGCGGGAACGCTCAACACTGGCGCATGCACGTAAAAGACGAATACACAAACTCACACAAACAATCATACACAGTGGCACACATGCACCCCAGTGCATAGATAACAGAAACACCATATTATAGTGTAGAGAGAGAGAGAGAGAGAGAGAGAGAGAGAGAGAGAGAGAGAGAGATAGAGATAGAGATAGAGATAGAGAGAGAGAGAGAGAACTGGATATGCATCTGTGGCGACCTTAAAGCAGACACGGCACACGCACCATGACGTCAACATGTTTGATTGCCCCAAACCTCCATCGCCACCGTCTCGCTACAACAACCGCTGGTACGAGCCGCAGCGGAGCTAGTAATAATAACGGGAAAAAAACCTGGCTCTGAAATGCACCTTTTTTTTTGTCAGAAGCGAGAGGAGCCGTGGGAGTAGGTTTCTCTGCAAAATGCTGTCAAAGAACCTTTTTACGTCGGGTGACTTTGAAGCCTTTTCCTTTTTTTTGTGCCCATTTGCTTTCAAACTTTAAAAGTTGCCATGACGAGGAAGCTCGGCTAGAATCTGTGTTACACACCGGCATGTGTTTGTACCCGTGTGTCTGTGTATATGAATTTGTATATCTGTATAGAATGTCTATGTGTGTGTGTCTGTGTGTGTGTGTGTGTGAGTGAGGGAGTGAATGTACTTCTGTGTATATCCATGTATGTATACCAGATTAGTGAGTTTGTAAATCCGGATCCGTACTATATTCCTTGGAAATATATTTACGTGTGTGTGCGCGTGTACCTGCTTAAGTAGACGTACATGTGTACCTGCTTAAGTAGATGTACACGTGTGTGTGCGAGTGTACCTGCTTAAGTAGATGTACGTGTGTGTGTGTGTGTGTGTGTGTGTGTGTGTGTGTGTGTGTGTGTGTGTGTGTGTGTGTGTGTGTACCGCCTTAAGTAGATGCATATGCGCGTGTGCGTGCGTGCGTGTGTGTGTGTGCGTGCGTACCGGTTTAAGTAGATGCATGTGTGTGCGTGCGTGCGTGTACTGTAAGCCAGTCAGTGAGAGGTGAGGCAGCGTGCTGCGGGCCGCTACCTTTCTTCTCCGTGCCCAGCGAGTGCAGCAGCTTCTCCTGCTGGTGGAGCCGCTGCAGCAGGGACTCCTGCTCCTCGTCCCGGCTCCGCCGCGCCTCCTTCAGCTGCTCCTTCGCCTGCTGCTGCTGCCTCCTCAGCCGGCGCTCCCGTCCCTCCCGCTCCTGCACCTCCTCGCACAGCCAGCGGAGTTTGCTCTGGGGGAGATGGAGGAGGAGGAGATAAGAGGAGGAAAGAGGAGGTGGAGGAGATGGAGGGGGAGAAAAAAGAAGGTGGAAGAGATGGAGGAGGAGGAGATAAGGAGGTGGAGGAGATAGAGGTGGTGGAGTAGATAGAGGAGGAGGAGGAGGAGATGGAGGTTGTGGAGGAGATAGAGGAGGTGGAGGAGGAGAAGAGGAGGAGGCGATAAGGAGGAGGATGAGATAGAGGAGGAGAAAAGAGGAGATAGGAGGAGAAGAGGAGGAGGAGATAAGGAGGAGGAGGAGATAGAGGAGGAGGAGGAGGACTTAGATGGATTCATTAAGGTTCATTAATCCATTAAGTAGCACAAACTTTCAGACAATGAAACGCAATTAATCAAACACTTTAGACCGCTTTCACCATGCATTTGTTTGTGCTCCTGTACCTTACGGTATGCAGTCTCATATCTTAATGCAGCTTGGACCAAGCAAAGGAAGCTCCGAACAGAAAAATAAAGTTATTTGAATTAAATGTAATACTGCCACTAGCATCAGAGGAGAGGCACTCTTAAATGTTTGTCAATATTCCATGGGCACGCCAGAATATTTAGTTAATACTTTGGCAGAATTAAAGAAAGCCAATGTGTGTGGATGAGATTCCGCGTTAAGTCCCATTTAATTTAAGTTTTTGGAAAAAGTAATGGGAACGTTTTGTCAACGTCAAGCAACTTTTTTCACTAACTGCTTTGACATGGTGCTGTTCTTCTTCTGCTGAACACTAGAGGGCGCATTGAGTTTTATTATCAGTTCCACTCATCGGTAAGATTGAGACTTTTAAGATCTAACCACGCCGGGACACTGTTTTTTTTATTTATTTTTTGTCAGGTGTGTACGTTTAACATCGGGGAATAACTCAAATAGGGTAATGAAGAAACGTAAACCGGAAACAGTATAACAAGGCACACACATTCGGTTGAAGAAAGCTCAAGGAAGTTTGCATTTGTCTATGTTCGATTGATGAAGAGAGCCCAGCCGTGCTTCCATTGTCCTGATTTTCAAGTACGTCGGCATGAGAAAAAAATAAATGAACAGACAAAGCTTTATCAACACGCAGCCCATTAACGCAGTGCTCGCAATGCGTAAAAAAACTGTTCCTCGACTATAAAAAATAAGCATGATTAATCCGATGCTTACTTTTCTCTTGGAATTAGATAAGAGCTTTTTGAAAACAGGGCACCCCACTTGTAACAAATGATTAATAGCGCAGATGAAAACAAATCATTATATATCGGGGAAAAGGATAGCCACCGCGCTTTTAAAAACTAGGCATCAGGGTTGGCCCAATCGACACCCCGCAATTCTAAACCCCAAAGGATTTGACTTTAATTAGATATTTGCTGTTACTGATTAATGGCCCCATATCAAAGGGATAGCACAAGTGAAATATAAATGTATGAGATAAGATTCATTGTCCCTCCCTCCAACATGTGTTTTTCATCCAGGATAAAAATAAAGCATGCACTTCTTTGTTCACTCAAATGAAACAACATTTCCCATAAGGTGTCAATCATCTGTCCACAGAGACCTAGCTTCAAACTCCAGTAGGCAAACGATGCAAAAAATTGTTTTCTGTCAAAAGAAATCATCGCTTACTTTACTTTTTTGAGTTAGCTACCATCACTCGAGGAAACTATTTTAAGGGATGACTCGAAACAGTTGACTGTTGTCAAGCCATGCCCTACAGAGAGCTCAGATTTCAATATAAAGAAGAAAATTCTATGGGGATAGAAGACCAGGAGATTGCTGAGCAGTCACCAATGGGGAGACGGTGATCTGTTACAAGAATTCTCATTGGATACAAAAATAAAAAGCTTTCCAGCCTTTGTCCAAGAAACTGTTAGGCAATACACAATTTGTGCAAAACAAGCAATTTGTGCAAAACAAGCAGGAAAGGAGGGGGAGCGAGAGTGGCTAATTGCTTTGACTTATATCACCCCAACAGAAAACACAATTTACATGTTTGAGTCAACAGTGGACAGCAACTTCACCCAACCATAAATGCAACTACTTAATTGCTTTGTTCTTCTGTATGTGTAGCCGTTGTAGTCATAATGTACATAATCATGTGCTTGACTATACATTATATATTAAGTACTTCATGAAACATTCTCGAGGAAGAGAGAAAAATACAAACATTTAACCTTTTAACTCTGGTGCATGGACTTATAGAGACGGCTTCCGACGGATATAACTGCTGTGGATTAATAATAGTCAAAGGGCATTACAAAATGGCAATTATCTGTAGGGGTCCAGGAACCAAAGTGTTTGAAAGCTGCAGGACTTCTGCATTGTATTCAGTGCACGCCCCGCAGTGTGTCCGGGGTGTGAGACGCAAGCATCTGCATCGGCTCCCTCTCTCTGATAATGTTATTTAAATGAAGGCTTCGGTTTGTAACGGAGCCTCCGATGGCATGCTCTGACTGGGACTTGGGCACAACACGACACACGACACAGTGTCAACACAGGGTGTAACATATTGCAATACACGAATCAGGATGTGATAAATATCGCAGAAAGAGGACGAGTATCATTTGGCATTTAACGCTTCCAAAATGTTGGCCGCACCAGACGATTTTGCTAATTTTTGGCAGAATTCAAGAAAGCCAATCTGTGTCGATGAGATTCCGTTTCAAGTTCCGTTTTAATTTAATTGAAATAATAAATTGTGGGGGGGGGGGGGGGGGGGGGAGTTACAGCAGTAGAGTCCAGCAGCAAGTTTCCAATCTACTTTTTCCTTGGTTTAGAAACAGCAGATGTTTTCAGATTACAGTGAGCCGGTGATACATCATTCTCTCACTGGCAGACCGCTTGGCATCGTATGTGCATTAGCATATCATTAGCATATCATACAGGAACGTCTCCAACGAGCGGCTCATTTATCTACGTTTGGTTATGTAACACGCGCGTGGGAACGGGGACGACACCGCTAGCTAATTAGTGATCATCCGGCCATGTTTTTCTATTGTTCATCATATTTATCTGGTTTAAGATGATCCAGATATTAATCAAATGCTGTTGTTCGTTGTAATTGCTAATTGTGACGCGATTAGAAAAGGTGCCGTTTCAAGGATTTTCTTGGTTGCACCTGGGGGGGGGGGGGGCGGTGAGGGGTGTGGGGTGTGGGGAGGTGTGTGGGGGGGGAATACCTTGGTTTCAGCGAGCCAGCGATGAGGATCCTTCACCAGTCCGGGTATCTGGGAGATGGCCTGATGTAAAGGAACAGAGAGGAGACTGCTGTTTACGTTGGTGTGCATCATGTTGTGTTGACGTTGGACAAAACATGAGGGATTTCATTTTGTTTCAAAGACTGTGTGTGTGTGTGTGTGTGTGTGTGTGTGTGTGTGTGTGTGTGTGTGTGTAAACAGCTGAGGGACTGAAATCCATCAGTGGCAGGCAAGGATGTCAAATTAGTAGCACAGTGACATTTTGACAGCCCATAATAATGACACCCACACACTCCCACACTTAAAACTCTGTATACCCAATATATATCTGCAAACGTACACCCCACAAATACGCGCACCTACGACGGTTACAAGCAACACTAGTGCGTGCGTGCGTGTGTGTGGGGGTGTGTGTGTGTGTCTCGACAGTGACAGCAGTGGAGGATGCAACACATGGGGGGGGGGGGGGGGGGGGGTGGTCTCCCGCCTTTCCTCTCCGTCTCCACAAACAACACGGAGCAGCACCTACATACGTCAATGCACAGGTTCTCCCGCACCTGTCAATCATCGAGTCCCAGCCGAGCGGAAGTAGATCTACCCGACCGCCTTCCTCCTCCTCCTCCTCCTCCTCCTCCTCACCCCCGAACCATTGCCATAGCAGCAGCCCCCTCCCCCCCCCCCCCCCCTTCTCCCTGTCTCTTCACCTACTACCTCTGTGTTTGTTTCTCAGTTCTTTGTGAAAAGACGCCGCTCTTCCCGGAGCCTCTACGTGGCGCTTTCAGGCTGGTTGCTAACGTTTAAAACGTCAACCTGGCCGGGTCGGCGTTTGAACATCAACGTATAAAAAAAAGGTAAAAGGAGGATGTAGTTCAAACCGCGACCTGGCGGCTTTCCAGCGGAGACCGGCGACGGCGGCGGCGCCACATTTCAAGGCGCCACGCAGCGGCGTTTGTTATGGGCACCGCGACGTGTCAGTTCTCTTTTCTCTCTTTTCTTTCCTTAGTCTCCGAGGAACATTGGAAGATGGCGGCGACAGACGGCCGATTGATCCTCGGGAGAGGTAGTCGGGATCCATCCCGCAATGCTTTGCCTTTTAAGTGCGCTCCCCTCTAAAACACCAAAGTGGAACAAGCGCAGTCCCGGTAGTCTTCAACCCAACCTCGACGGTACACTTATCCGCCGTCACACCCAGGTGTGAGTACAACTCCGGGCTGCGGCCCTCTCAAAGTAGGCAGGTCCCTCTAAGTAAGTGAAATGCAACACACCCTTTAACACGTATCGACTCCCCTCATTAGGCCGATCGCTATCGGCTAGTTTGAGGGAGGAAGGGAGAAGGGTGAGGGACAAATGGGAGCAAATCTATATGAGCAGATAGAACCTAGCTAGCTTCATTAAGCCTTGTGGGAACTGGGGGGAAAACCCAAACTCTTGCTGCTAGGTAGGTTTGTGGAGTTATTATTTGGCCACGAGGAGGGTTAGAGACAAGATACGTAACTTTAAATATAGGCTCCTGAAAATATATAGTCACAATATGAAGCACTTGATTATATTATCATTATATTTGCATTAGGTTTTACTGGAATAGGAACTCACTCATCGTCTGAAGGAGAAGGCTGACGTGTGAAAAACGAATCCAACGAAATGTGTTTTGTTTAGTTTGGATGATTTCTATGGCTGCGTAGGCGTCTTCTCAAGGCAATCGCACTAAGCCATTGAAAATGTATTTTTGAGTGCTATTTGAGTAAACAAATGCCCTTTTCACTTACTGCATACACAATAAATAAATAAAATGCACAAATAAATAATGCAATACATACATAAATAGATAAATAAATGAATATAATTGAATATCGGAAACAAATCCACATCAATGCCAGTTCTGAACTTAATGCAAGCTTCAAGTCGGTATGACCTTCCCAACAGCATGCTTGGGTTGATTAGTACACAAACGTGTGCTCTGTTAGTGCGTGTATAGCATGTGCTCCATTGAAAGTTTCAAGAGGCTGTGCGTCATGCTGTTGCATACCGTTGGTGGATTAAAGCACAACTGGGTATAGGTATAGCAAACATGGGAGGAATCTGGCGTTCCTTAACAGGAACTGGAAACGAATGTTACGTGGACATAAGGTGAGGGATTAGTTAGTGAGAACGATTTGGTTAAAGACACACAGACTCTAGCTCTTTCAAGCTCAAATACGTTGTTAGTTTAAAAAAATTGAACTAACGAATAAAAATGTAAAATAAAGTTGAACTAAAATTAAAGATACATGTCTCTGTCTGAAATTTGTCTGAAAATTACCCTGTGACGTATTTTTTTTACTATGATTACAAAGCTTCTAACATAACCTAAGGAGGATGTCCTTTTACTTGATGTGCCCAACAAGTAAAAGATTCCTGGGGTTCTCTGAAGCAGACATTTGATTGATTGAATAATGTGCATAATGTGCATAATTCTGCCATCACTCATTCGCATTAAGGATTCTCAAAAACTGTAGGCGTAGATAATTACCCGAGAGAAATAAAAGAAGAAAAATTAAATACATACACATGACAACAATAGTGTGTGGCTTGCTTTGCAACCACACTAATTAAGAATGAAAGACAAGACGAGGAAAAATTAAGGGCAGAAATAAAGAATGAAAAGAAAAGAAGAATGAAGAACAAGAAACAAAAACGACCCAAAACAGGAAAACTGTTGAGTGGTGTGCTCGTCACCTGCAGCTTGTCTTCGGCGTTCCTGGCCAGGCTCCTGCACGCCTTGTCTAGCTCCTCCCCCGCGGAGGATAGGACCGCCTCCTGCTCCGCCTCCAGGCGAGACACCTTCTGTCCGAGCGAAGCAAGCTCCGCCTCTGAGCCCCGCCTCCGCTCCTCCCCTGACCTGGCCTAGTGGAGGGGGTGGCGGAGGTCCATGTTACGTTACACCCTTCATCGACAGACCCCGACACAAGGCCGTCTCGCACGCACGCACGCATGCACGCACGCACGCGCACACGCACACACACACAGCATTGAGCGTTCCTTCACACACGGTAAACACATTTTTCGATGCTACACAGACATGCGTTGGCGCACATACACAAGAGAGACAAAGCCGCCGACACACACACACACACACACACACACACACACACACACACACACACACACACACACACACACACACACACACACACACACACACACACACACACACACACACACACACACACACACACAGCGTTTTCCTTCACACACTGTAAATAGATTTTCTGTGCTACCCCGACGTGCCCACTGACAAACGCACCACTTTGTTTTTTCATCCACACCTCTGTAAATACATTTCGGGCGCTACACAGCAGACATGCTGCCAACACACACAAGCACACACACACACCCCAGTGTCCAACACACACACACACACACACACTTTAGCTTTTCCTTCACACACAGCAACAACAAACACAACATGTGTGGTTAAGCTAGTGGATCCTGCTTTTTTCGCTAACTGGGGTCTTCATAGCAGAGGGAGGCAGAGGGAGGCCGACCCAGGCAGACCCATCCGCCCATCGGATCAGGGAGGGGGGGGGGGATGCAGATCGTTAGTGCTGTAAGCTCTGGGATAATAAAGCACGTTACGTTATAAGCCATCCCCACCATCCACCCTCCCGTTCGCTGCCTTTGAAAGCAACATGTGGATCAGATCTGGACGCCACAAAACCCCAACCCCAGCTTCTTATCAGTATGGTGAGCCCCATGGGGGTCCAATACATATCCTAAAGATTGCATCATGGAGGGAATGGGCTTTGATAAAAACTTGATTGGGATGAAAGAAAAATGAGTAGGAGTAGAGGGAGAAGGGCAGAGAGAGAGGAGGAGACAGGAGGAGAGAGCAAAGAGGAGCGTAAGGGCAGAGTATGAGGAATGAGTAAGAGGAAAGAGGAAAGGAGAGAGGAGAGGAGGGAAAAGTAGAAAGGACGAGAGGGTAAGGGGACAGAGGAAAGGAGAGAAGAGGAGAGTGGAAAGAGGAGAGGAGGGCAGAGGAGAAAGGAGGAGAGGGTAAAAGGAGAGAGGAGATGAGGCCACCTATTGCAATCTGGCTCCTTGTTGGAAAGTAGTGTCCTCGTTAGTGAGACTTGGTTTATTAGGTCTTTTAATAAATAGGGTTTTCTATAGGATGGGCTCGTGAACAGAGTCTGATTAACCCAGAACTCAATTTAAAGTGAAATACAATGAAGCCAGGGGTGCTTTATCGCACCATGCTGTTCTCAGACTGCAGAATCTCCTGGAAAACGACAAAAAAAAAAAACACAAGACACACAAAACAGGTGGAAAACTATTCTGTTCTTGCAAAAATAAAATAATTCTCTATCTTTGGTTTCTATATTCTTGTTGCTTTGCCTATGTCATAAATGTGATGTACTCGAAGGATTTGGACAAAAGTGTCTAATGAAGCTAATAAATGCAGTGACATGTAGGCTGTGTCCCAATTCAGGGGCTGCATCCTTTGTAGACCGCGAAGGTCACACCGAAGGCCGAACGAGCGTTGTGGAATGGGACGGTCTAGCCTACGGAGCATTTCCGGATTGCGTAACCAGCCGTTAACGTCCTTTACCTTGCGTGACCACACGCCGCTCCTGTCTCCTAGCAACCCTGACAGATGCGGTTCAAACCGGACAGCGGAGGAGAAATATGGAGCCAGAAATCATAATTTTATTTGTTATGTTTTATCTTTTATTGGAGGAGTGGGAAAAGATTCACCGCCGGGTGAAGAGGAAGAGAGGATGTTGGCTTAACGTTAATTAGTTTAAAGTTATATGTCTAGCGTTAATGTCATTGAAAAAAAATCCAACGCGCAATGAATCTTGGGATACGTTGGGCCGTGAAGGATCCATCCGATGGGTCCTTCAAATCCGGGAAACGAAGGCTGCATATCTCAGCCGCATTTGAAGGACCCTTCGAAATGGGACAGCACTTGACGTGCCGCTGTGACGTAAGCGGTCTTCAAATGCGTCCTTCGAAGGATGCAGCCCCTGAATTGGGACACGGCCGTAATTTAAAACGAGCAACATACCCTGCTATCCACTTCCTGTTTGAGCTGCTGGTACTTCCTGTGCAGCACTGAGTGCTCCTCCTCCCTGGCGTTGAGCTCCTGGGCCAGCTTGTCACACTCCTCCTTCATACGGTCCAGCTTGAGACGCAGAGCACGGCTCTGCTCCCTCTCCGAGCTGGCGTCCACCTGGGTGGGTGGAACCACACACACACACACACACACACACACACACACACACACACACACACACACACACACACACACACACACACACACACACACACACACACACACACACACACACACACACACCACAGTTTATTAAATGTGAAGTGCATCATTCACAGTCCGACCATCCTTTATGTAGTTTGGTGGGAAAGTTACGCTCTCTGTCTTTCCTCAGAAAATACTTGACAACTGCTTGTGAGAACGCATCAACTTGAATTTGGGTCTGTGAGAGCACTCAAAGCGTATCGTATTGTTTCTCAGTAGTAGCCGGTATTCGATGCGGCGTCTTAAACATCGACCTTGGAGGGGGGTGCTCCTCTGAAGGTTGAAGTGGTTAAAGCGCAGCGCGCACATGCCAGCGGGCGCACCTCCGCCCCCCCCCCACCCCGCCAAATGATGATAATCCGTGTCCCTGACCTCCCCAGCCTGGCACTCCGACCCCGAGAGAGAGAGAGAGAGAGAGAGAGAGAGAGAGAGAGAGAGAGAGTCAGACCGTGCTCGGCAGCACGCGTTTGTGGCCTTGCCAATAAACACAGGATCCAGCAGGCCCAATTAACAATTCACAGATCGCGGGATGACAGTTTCCAGCACACACGCTAACGGGGGGGGGGGAAACAGCACGGCGTGTCGTTCTCAGAGCCAGGAGAGAGAATTTGTTTATTTGGAAACGTCAAGAAGAGCCAGAGTATTGGAGGGGTCTGAGCCGGGATAAAGGGCAGGATTAAGTTTGAACGGATTGAACGCCGAGGTGGGGGTAGACGCGGTTTATGAAACCAGACGGGACCCCTTTTGTAGCATGGAAGGGAATTTGTATCATGTAAATCTGTGCGGCGGTTGGAGAGGTAGAGATGGAAAACGGCGATGACGAGGGGAGACAGGAGAGAGAAGAGAGAGAACGACTGGAGAGTGACGGCATGTGAAAACAGCAGAAGTGCAGAGAGGGATGGTGAGTGAGGGAGGGAGAGAGAGAGAAAGACATTGAATAATGTTAAATCAGGCCCTGGGGAAAGAAGAAGTGAATGGAATGGAAGGAGGGATTAAAAGTGAGAGAGAGAGAAAATAGACGGCATGCAGAAAGATGGAGTGAAGGAGAGAATAAACGAGTGAGAGAGGACAAGGACGAGGGAAAAACAAGAATATTTTAGGCAAATGCCCCTCTTCCCCGACAGTTAAACACATCACATCGTGGTGGAGGTTCTGCGTTTGTGTCGTATGGATACTGGAGATTGGAGTGAGGGTGGTGGTGGTGGTGGTGGTGGTGGGGGGGGTGTTCTGTCGCAGGCCCATCTGTAGCCCCACCTCGGGCCCCAACCACGCGGGAAAAAACATCTTGCGGCCGAACGCCCTTGTCCTCAACCGCACTGTGAAACGACGCCGTTACAATGAGCTATGTCACATATTAATGCCATGCAGCAGCGCTAATGGGCAAAGATCACCCGTATCAGGCGGGACCATGCCCCTTAAGAAACAATGTGCCCACTGGGGGTGTGAGGGGCTCGGTGGAGATATCGTGTGGAGTAGGAGGTGGAGGAGGCGGGGGGGGGGGGGTAATTCCATCTCTCTCTCTCTCTCTCTCTCTCTCTCTCTCTCTCTCTCTCTCTCTCTCTCTCTCTCTCTCTCTCTCTCTCTCTCTCTCTCTCTCTCTCTCTCTCTCTCTCTCTCTCTCTCTCTCTCTCTCTCTCTCTCTCTCTCTCTCTCTCTCTCTCTCTCTCTCTCTCTGAAGCCGATTAAAATATTCACGCCTGGAGTTGTGGAGGAGCCACCAGGCGCCGTACACCCCATTAGCGGCCCAGCGTCAGCCCCCCACCCCGCCCGCGAACCCACCCACCACCCCACCGCCCGCCCCCGCACCCCGCGCCTCCACGACGGTGAGATGATCAGCTAAATGACACCGAAATGAGTCGGCTTCTCCCTCTCGGTGTGCTTCGCTGGGGCGAGACGCAGCGCCAGATGGTTGACGACGGCGTTTGGACCCGCACGGAGCGCGCTGATCCGCGGTAGAACCAGACGCCGCTGGTTCCGAGGTTGACTCCTAACCTTGAACGCCTCCACTCCTAACCTCCCCTCCCCCACTGGAAGACTTTAGATCAAATTAGAGCAAACGTTTAGTTTTTTTCTCCCTCGGAAAGACATACATAAATCATGAGTCAAACGGATCTATTACGTTCCGACGCCTCGAGGTTGGAAGTGTTTTTCCCGTTTTCCATAAACGGCGGTTTTTGGAGGTGCGGGAGGGGGGGTCTCGTCGGGTAGGGGGGGGGGGGGGGGGGACGCTCTCACCTTGACCTCCGTGAGGCGTGCCTGCAGCTCGTCCCGCTCCCCCGCGCAGAGCCTCAGTGCCTCCTGCGCCTCCCGCTCCTTCCTGGACCGCCCGCCGCCGCCGCCGTCCGCCACGGCCCGCAGGCTCTCCAGCTCCTTCCGGTGCACCTCCCTCTCCAGCTGCAGCTGCCCGCCCAGCGAGGCCGCCTCCTCCTGGGCCGCGCCCAGCCTGGCTTGGAGCTCCCGGCCCGAGCGCTCCTCGGCGGTCAGCCTCTGGGCGAGCTGGGCGAGCTGGGCGCGGGCAGAGGCCGCCTCCTCCTTCAGGGAGGCCTGGAGGGAGGCGTGGGCCTCCTGGTCCCGCTGGGAGCGCCGGGCCTGGGCGTCCGCCTGCTCCTCCCGCTGCTGGTTCTCCTCGCGGAGGCGGGCCTGGAGGGAGGTGTGGCGCCGCGACTCCTCCTGCAGGGCCGCCGACGACTCCCTCACCTGTGTGGGGGGAGGAGGAGGAGGTGGTGGAAGGTCAGGATGGTCGTCGTTATATCACGTCAACAACATCACACTTTGAGTCCAGTGAAGTTATTAGTGATCGATAATGGTACCGGTGGTCAAAACTGTTCTCATAGTACATACTAAATAAATATTGTTTCAACCTTCTGACAGGGAAAAGAGAGGACCCTATAATGTTCTCTCCAGGTCTATGTTCAAAGTCATGTCTTACGATCCATGGTACATGACTGCTCCCGTCCCGTCCCCACCCTTACCTCTCGGTTCTCCTGCTCCAGGGAGACGTGCCGCTGGTGGGCCTCTGAGAGCTCCACGTCGCGGCGGTGGAGCTCCTCCTCGCGTTGGGCCAGCCGCCCCAGGACCTCCGTCAGCTCCCGGCGCACCGCCTCCGTCTGCACCGTCAGCACCTTCAGCTGGGCCTGGGAGCCCTCCTTCTCCTTGGTGGCCTGGAGGGTGGAGCAGGGGGAGAGACCGAAGCAGAGGGAGGGTCCAGACCAGAGCTTGAGTAAAGAACACACCACGGAATCTGAAGTCTTTTGTCTTCACAGGCATGTTCAGTCCCACACAGACTCAGCCATGTAGTCCATTTATATTGATTGGCTGGATACAGAGGGAACATGGAACAAATGCCCGGCGGAGGCGGAATAAATAGACCCCATGGCGCAGAGAAGACGTGCTCCACTCCACATTGCCCTTCTCCTACGCCTGCGGGGGGGAAGTGCTCATTGATTAACATGGGACCAGACTGAAAGAGGGAGAGGGAGAGGGAGGGGGAGAGGGAGGGGCAGAGAGGCAACAAGAGAAAGTCATAGTGTGAAAGTCAGAGTGAAAGATAGGGTCAGAGAAAGACAGAGGAAGAGACATACAGAGAGAAAGAGAGCGCCAATGAGACTGTGAGAGAGGGACATTTTACGCTCAGAGACATGAAAGACGAGACAAAGAAGACAAAAGGAAGTGAGGGAAGATGACATGAAAAGAACGGGCTACCAGAGGTAGAGATGGGGGAGTGGGTTGAAAGAAACCGTAATGAAAGGAGGAAGAGTGACAGAGCGAGGTAGAAACAGAGGGAGAGAGGAACACATGCTGTACCAGCATCACACACTGATAGCGCACTTGCGCGCACACACACACACACACACACACACACACACACACACACACACACACACACACACACACACACACACACACACACACACACACACACACACACACACACACACACACACACACACGCACGCACGCAAGGCCTCCCTGATAAGCAACGACGAGCCAGGTCTGCGCACCACAGATTGGTTCCAACGCAGGCGGCTTTGACTGGAATCTGCAAAGACGTTGCAGCCGTGCGCTACCTAATCATTTAATTGAGCACTTAATTCTCCCTCCTAATTCATTAGAGGTTGGCAGAAATGATTTTGTAATTAATTCGCTCCTTGCGTGTGCCCGCGTCTGTCTCGCCCGTCTGTCTGTCAGTCTGTCAGTCAGAGGCCCAGGGATGGAGCAGTGCTGAAGTGTTTAGAGGTGACTCTGTGCGCTGCTTCAAAAGGGAACGGAAAATCTGAACGAAGGAAAGGTGACTTTTAATCATCAGCCATTAATTATTCAGCAAGGTGGGCTTTGGCACTAAATAGGACTCGCTCGTAACTCAAGGTTTTCAATGCAAGATCGAAAAAAAGAGAGAGACCACTTTGAATGGATTGACATGAAAAGAGAACGGCAGAGAATGGCTATGCTTACCTCTGCCCATACAAGGAATTGATAGCTGCATGTAGTTATATAATTGATAGGGATCGATAGAAGGTGTTCTGGGGGAATCTAGCTGGCTCAGTTGATCACGTCTATAGATTGCTGATGTCGTTGTCCTGCTGCAGAACATTAATAATTATAATTATTCAGTAATTCAGTAGGTAATAAGTCAGTTAAAGGCATGCCGATTAAGCAACCAGCTCCATCAAACCACTCCAGAACTGACTCATAATCAATTAACATAATAACCTACCACAGAAGTAATGATTTCAGATAAAGCATTCAAATTGTAAAAAGTGATAAACTCTGAGACATAAAAAATCTATAAAACCTTAAATTAGTCTTCCAGATACTTAGTCAACAATAATCATGGCAGCCATCAAACAATTATAATCTTGTGAAATGGGAAGGTGCCATGGTGTGTAAAACCTTGGCCATGGCACATAATAATAACAATCTTAAAGCATTGGATTTACATTGCACTCCTCCTAGTACCGAACATGCTTAATGTCCAGGAACCCAAGCTCCATTGAGATGCATGATGGTGATGGTGATTGACGTAGCAGGTGAATCCCTCTCTCCCTCTGAACCCACCTGTGTGACCTGGCTGGCGTGCAGCAGGGCACCGGCCTTGGTCTCCTCCAGCTCCCTCTGCAGCCTCCGGCACTTGGCCCTCCACTGGCGCACCGCGTCCTGGGCGCGCTCCTTCAGCTCCTCCCTGCTCCGGGTGCTCTCCTGGAGGAGCGCCTGCGCCTCCCGCTGCTCCACCTTGCCCCGGCTCTGTGGGAAGAGGCCCAGGTTGGAGGTGGAGGAGGAGGAGGAGAAAAGAGAGGAGAAAAGGGTGATGGCACCAAAAAGGATGATGCGGTGGTTTTGTCTTTGTTCTTATGTGGTGAAAATCTGCTTTTCTCACATTACGGATTCACTAGGTTGATGTTTTTCAGACTCAACTGCCTTGTTCAAAGAGTGACATTAAAGAAACAACAAACCAAATATCAAACGATCACGTTCTTTTAGCAAAAGTTTGCTTCCGAAGCGACTTGCTCAAGGGCGCCTACAGGGTAGCCTGCAGACCTTGTGATTTCAACCCAGAACCTTCCGACGGGGATTCAAACACCGTATCCGGCCCGATTTTCTAATCATCTTTAAACTTCATGATCTGAATGACTGACTTGCGCACAGTTAAAACACAGAGCAGGGCTTTGTTGGGGTGTGTTTTGTTTTGTGGATGCAGTGTTTCACATCACACCTGGATGTCTCTCAACTGGTCCAGCATACGCAGCTGCTGCTGCTCCCGCCTGGCCAGATCTGTGGTCAGCGCCTGCGATGGAGACGGAGAGGGACGGTGGTAGGTTTAGAGAGATGGGGGGGAAGAGACAAAAGGTATCGTAACGATAAAAGCAAGTGATAGAACGGGAGAGAGAAAAGAAAGCGAAGGGTGAGAGCATCATGAGAGAGAGAAAGAGACAGAGAGAGAGAAAAGAAAGGGAGAAAGTCGAGAGAAAGAGAGAGAGAGGGTGAGGGGAGTCGAGGAGAAAGCAGATGCATGAGGGAAGAGATGAGATGAAAGAAGAAAAGAGATGATGGAATGTTAGGAAGAGGGAGAGATATAGGAGTGGGGGGGGGGGGGTTAAGAAAGGGGGAGGTCATCAAAGCAGCCGGCCATAGAGCCAGATGAGGGGCGAGTGAGGATTACGGGGGCACAGAGAAGATGGAGTGGGGGCGTCAGAGACAGGGCGAGAGGGGTCAGGCGAGGGCGGGGACAATGTTTACAGAGAAACCTGCGATTGGATTATCCTGGCGGGTGGCGTCTGAATAGACGTCTGATAGCGGGGGGCACATCCACGAGGGGGAAAACACACACACGTGCGCACACGCACGCACACACGCACACACGCACACGCACACACACACACACACACACACACACACACACACACACGCGAGAAAGACGCTTTGAAGCGTTTTCAAAGCCTAACCGTGGCGTAGGAAAAATCTCAGTTTCACACGGGCTGGGTTTAGGTTTCGGCTGCGATATTTGCGATATTTTTTTTTCGTATTTCTCGCCGAATGAGGTCATTTCGGCTGCGAGCGCCATTAGTCAGAGGCTGATTAGTCACAGAGCCCAGGCTCGACTCGAAGTGCACGGGGGATGGGGGGGGGGGGCAAATTAAAACCGCCCGGCCGCCGCCAGATACTTTTGTGTTTCGCCACGCGTCTGCCACGCACAGGGAACACTTTCCAAGCTTCCATTTTGGTTTTGAAATGTTGAAAAATGACAAGAAATGAAAGCCGCCGTTAAGAGCCTGCGGAGGTACATGTGAATCGAGCGCCTACCCGTCTTTTTAAAACCGCTACTCAGCAATAAGCGGCTGTGTGGGAGTTGACAAAAAACATCTTCCTCACTGAAGGGAACACAGCCGATTGAGAGCAGAGTCAGTGCCTCTGTGTGTATGTGTGTATGTGTGTGTGTGTGTGTGTGTGTGTGTGTGTGTGTGTGTGTGTGTGTGTGTCTGTGTGTCTGACTGTCTGTGTGTAAGGGGGGTGGGGGCGGGGGGTGGCAGGCTGTATGCCAATTCTTAATAAACTGCAGCCATTTCCACCAGCCACACTTTATTGATGCCACTTCAATGGCCCCCGCTGTTGGTGGTGGGGGCTGGTGCGCACAAGGGGGTGTTTATAATAGCCCCCCCCACCCCACCCCACCCACCCACTTCTGTCTTGTTATGAGGATGTAAGTGGCATGCAAACATCAGGGACGGCAGATAATTTTTTTCCTCTGCTCCCTTGTTGTGACTTGTCACTGCCTGCTGACAACTTGGGAATAAAGGGAATAAAGTGAGGCGTGGAGGCAGTGAGGAGTAGGGAGTGTGGTATGCACCCCCCCCCCCCCCCCTTCTCCGCTAATGAATGCACCAGTCCCGAGTTCCGAGCACGTGCTACTGCCTGGGCCGCACGTAGGGCTTTGACGACGACCGCGGCGCTGCGATCATCCGACACCTACCGCGGAGATTACCTCATGACAGCCATCGCGGCAAGCTATGTTTCTCTGTTTATGTTTTTGCCGGTGTAAGTTACAAGAGTGCATGTGGTGTGTGGTATGAAATAGAAATCATTGTCCCCTATACAATGGTCCACGGCTTCTGGCGAAACAAAACTTCTGCCCCCCGTCCCCTCATCTTGGCGGGGTGAGGGACGGCCCATTAAACACATGGGGGATTTCTTTAGTGTGTGTCTTTTATTATTGGTCATTATTTCTAGGCTTGAGTAGAGACTTGGGTTAACGTTCAATTTAATATATGCACACACACGCACACACACACACGCACGCACGCACATAAAGTGCACAGACATAAAGGACCAGCATTAAGTTACCAGTTGGGAGTTATATTACAATTTGTGCTTACAGTGAAAACACATGTGTGGTAACGCCCATGCGTCGACACTGGATTCAACAATGCCCCAATGACCCATCTACTTCCCATATGTTATGTCGCCAATCTGGGAGCATTTTGGTGAAGCGCGACATGGGCCAGCAGGCGAACTCAGACGACACAAGATGTCATTTGTAGAAATAAAAAGCATCCGACTTGCGATGAAACACATTGAATCGGAGATCCGAACGTCTTGGAAGGAACCATCCTAAGAAGGTTCAATCAGTCTCTGCAGGAGGCATACTACAACCTCAGGCCAGCCGCCGCAGTAGCAGCCGGGACAGTTGGGAGTCTCCGAGGCGTGGGCGAGGGGAGCGAAGCACCAAAGTGACAGCACGTGGTGTGCTTCTATATTCTTTTGATTTATTTTCATTGCATTAGAACGACAGACATTAGTTTAATCTCCAGCTGCGTCTTGCCTTGGGAAGATGTATCTTTTCATTTAGCGAGTCGCATGGGCCCATCGGTTCCGATCAGATCAGGTTTGGTAGATATTATGCCCCAGACAGAATGGCTGTAGTGTATTTTGTTTTAGGGGTACACAAGGAAAGGCCTACATTGTTTAGTCAAAGATAAGGTCAGATATAATAATAATGGCAACATTGACATTAACCTTTTTACTTTATCATAATTAACAATGAATGGCAGTGGCCATTAAGGCTCAGTCCTTACAGCAGCGACCCGGGTTCGATTCCTGCCTGTGGTCATTTACTGCATGTCCTCCCCTCTCTCTCCCATACCGTCTTGTCAAACTCTCACCGTATCTTCATGAATAAAAATCATACAAATGCAAAGACGAATTGCAGTAAATCGACCTAACCCTGGGATACAACCACAGCGGTAAGAAAGAAGTCTGTGCTCCCCTAGCCTTGGCTGTGCACCAACCTGAGCGCTGACATCGAACTGTGTGAACCCACCTCCACCTGCACACAGAGCTGCAGCCTCTCCCTCTCCTTGAGCTCCAGGGTCTTCTTCAGCTCATCCACCTCCCCCAGGATGGAGGCCTTGCACAGCTGGGCACGCAGCTCCGCCACCTCCCTCTCTAGGTCGGTCCGGGCTGCACCACCCACACGAGACACACACACAATAGCAGTCCGACATACACACACAAGGGCGGGCACACACACACACACACACACACACACACAATGTACAATCAGACTATTAGTTGTTGTGTTAGATGGATTCTGCTGGAGGTTAGGGGCGGATGGGGGTGGGGTAATTATTCTCAACAGCCAGAAAAAATAAACATGAAACTACTTTTAGTTGTAAACATCCATAACAGGCTCCCTTAGTCGTCTAGAACTAGGGGAATGGAACTAGACGTTTATATGAAGTACACTATATAATTGTCACAGATGCCTTTTTTCTATGTATGAGGGCAATAAGCATAAGCATCCATTTCAGTCTAGATTTTTTTTGTTCTATATTCCATTTTGTTCTTCACTCCGCTCAGGTCATCTGTTGTCCAGCCCACCCCGCTCTCATAGATTCGGCCGCCCTGAGCCAGGTCAATCATCACCTGGGCCCGGAGTGCCACTGCTCTCTCCCCTGTCAGGGCGCTGGCCGTGGGGCTGAGAGGAGAGGAGGGACACCTCCCTCTGGAGCTCCAGGCGATCCCTCTGGAGCTCCAGCTTCTCTTTCCCCGTCCTCAGCAGATCCTCCCGCATCTCCTCCAGCTGCAGGGAAAATGGATGAATAAGTGAGGGGACGCTGTGCATGGAGAAGGTCATTATTGGGAATAAACCCAGACAGGGTGATGCAGTCTTGGATCAGCCCTGAAGGGGTTTATTTCAGCATAATGACCGCTGTACGTTATCCCGCTTATGACACAGCTACCTACGAAAGAAATCAATAATTTGAAACAAGATATACCAATAAAAATGTCTGTTTGATACTAAGGTTGAAGAACTACGTCCATAGCAAGGGTCTGTTATTTAGATACAACAGCTCGTAAAATGAGAATATCTGAATCGATTCTTAAAAAAAGACACAAGTATCTGAACAAGTTTCATATGTGTTTCTTAGACATCTGGAGTTACAGATACATGATGAGTTGTATAATCAATACATCACTGAACCATCCAAACACAACCGTGAGTTTGGATCAAACTGCAGGAATTTACAATCATATACATATTGGCATCTCATCAGACACACACAATTGCCTAGTCATCAGTTGCTGAGTTAGCACTCATGAACTTGAACACACACACACACACACACACACCTGTTGTCGGAGTGTGTCTCTGCTGTCCTCGGTCTGCTCCAAGCGTACCCTGGCTCTCTCCATCTCCTGTTCCATCTAGGAAGCCAGTTACAGCCAATCAGAAAGCAGGATACTGCCACAGTGAACACAGAGGAACCAATAAGCCAATCACGGGGCAGCCAGCAGGAGGGCTGTGGTTTCATAATGACTCCCTTCTTTTGGCAAATGATTACCACTCCAACATCAACCAGCCTTTCTTGTTCAAATGGGTACCAGGAAATTTCCCCTGCAGTGCTAAAAAGGAAAAAAGATTTCACCCCAAGCTGTTCCTGATGGCGCAGCATTAAGAGTTTTTACAACTGCTAGAGTTACAGGGTAGTAGCAGGTAATACACTTTTAGATAAACCCTTTTGCACTACACTGATTAGGTTCTCGAACAAAAGGGAAATAATAATGTGTGCTGGAGGGGGCCGGGGCTGAACACACACACACACACACACACCTTCTCTCTCTCCCGCTCAGACTTCAGCAGACGGGGCTCCAACACCTCCTCTCTCCCCGAAGCCTGGTCTCTGTGTCTCCCTGAAGCCTGTCCCACACACACAGGAACGCACACACACACACACACACACACACACACACACACACACACACACACACACACACACACACACACACACACACACACACACACACACACACACACACACAAAAAAACAAGTGTAACAAGATGTGTGATCCAACAGACGCCGGGCCGGTCTGACTCGACTCGAGCCCTGGTGGGACCCCGATCCTGGCACTAGATCTGGGATCTGGGTAGTGGTTCTGGTTCTGGGGTTGGCACTATGGGCACCGTATCAAAGCCCGGTCCCTGCTCACACCCACGTACTGTGGGCCAGGCAGTGGTGATGAATTACTGCCTGCTAGCAATAACATCCGCTCAAGTGACTCATTATCTATTGGCTTTATATCACAGCTCAACACCCCCCCCACCCCCGCTCCCCTATCCCCCCCCCCAACCCCGGACGACCGGCGGGCCGCATGAAACATGCGCGTGTGTGACATCGCTCTTCATTTCAACCCAGCTCTTTAGAAGCTGAAAGAGATTAGACCCCCGCCCCCCTTCCCCCATCCTGCTCTTCATTCTGCCTCCCTTGTTTATGTACCTTAATATTTGGGCCGATGGGGAGGATGGAGAGGGAGAGAGAGGTGGGGAGGAGGGAGTGGTGGAGTGAGGGAGGGAGGGTTGGTGGGTATGCATTATTTCCGACCCACACAGGGCTGGTCGGACTGTCCTTTAGGGCAGAGAGAGAGGGATGGGGGGGAGGAGGGGGGGATGCTAATACATGGGAAGCAGCTTCCGGTGCGGCGTGCCGAGGATGCTCCCCTCTGAAGGGTGGCTGAGTGGCGCTACAGTGCCACCATGTGGTCTGAGGATGCACTGCACTTTGTTTCGATCATCAGGGAAGGGGGAGACAGATTTGCCCAGCATTTCTCCCTTTGATAACACACCCAACAGATGGTGCTTCGGTATTATATTGCTATTGCTATTCCAGCTATAAAAGGAAGGCTGATATTGGGGCCTGAAATTATGTCTCGAGAATTTCACGTTTCAACGTTTAAATCTTTCGGTTTTTTTTTTGGAGGTTGTTGGTTTTGTATGTGAAACACTGATGGTGATACCTTTATGCACAAACCATCCAACAGGTGTTGTTTTTACATTTTGCTTTGGGATTAAAACAGACATATACTGTCTATATTACTGTCTACATACGTATATACTGAGTCGAACACCTTCAAGGATCCTACATTGTACCTGTTACACAATACGATTTCCACATCAACGTCAAGTGTCTGAGGAGCAAACAGCAGTGTTAAAAATAGTTTATGAAGTACTAAGGGGGTTCACATTGCCTAGCTAATGAACTGAATCATAAGACGACATTACAGTTGTCTGGGTGTGTGTCTGTGTGCGTGTTGTGTTAATTAAGTATGAACGTGACATAAGAAGGTAAAAACTAAGTAGAAGAAGCTAAAGAAAAAATGTGTGTGTGTGTAAGAGTGTGGTCGGCTGTGTGTGTATGCTAGTGTGTGTGTATGTGTGCCTGACCTGCGGCCGTTCATCACTGAAGACCCCCCGCTGCTCCAGGCCTCGGACTCTCTCCAAGTCCTGAATCCTGCGGTCCACACGGGAAGACACCTGCACACACACACACACACACACACACACACACACACACACACACACACACACACACACACACACACACACACACACACACACACACACACACACACACACACACACAGACAGATATTCCTATACACCTTGCCGAGGCCACATGAGTAGAAAATAAAGATGCATTTCGAGGGAGAGGCTTTGGTTTCTGTTATTGTTGTGTTTTTGTGTTCGGTAAATGGATGTTTCTGCGATTCGAGGATTTCCATCGGTTCCCTGCCTAAGAAGAATGTTAGCACTTACCTTGACACAAAAGGCTTTTCAATATAACACTTCATATGTTATGTTTAATATTTTATTGGATTCATATAAAGCGCAGGGAGCAACTGCATGCCCTGGCATTCCATTATAAAGGATATGTCAGTTCTTATACCAAAAAATCTAAAGCGCATTACGCTTTTATGCGATAGATAAAAGCATGGAGTGATACACATTGAGCGATGGGGGAGAACCGAGACATGCCACAACAAGTCAAAGATTCTGCATCAGAACTTCTTATCTCGGCTGATTCCGTTCCTCTGAATAAAAGAAAAGAGAAAATCTTGGAAGGAATAAATAAGACTGAATACATAATGACTGAATAAATTGTCTGCCACTCACAGAATCTTGGGTCTGAGAGAGTGTCAGGTGTTCCGTGAGGTTCTCCATCGCTCGCCTGGTGTCAACATCAGCTCTACAGAGGGAGTCACACGGAGGGAGACATGGAGCGAGAGACAGAGATGTAGATAGGGACAGAGACATGGGCAGAGGGATATCAAGAGACGCAGAGGGTGAGACAGAGAGAGATGGAGGGAGACACAGAAAGAGAGAGGGAGAGAGAGAGCGGGAGGGACATGTAATGTAAGATAGCAGTGTAAATGACCATTTTCCATGCCATTGCCAATATATCAATATCCATTTAATTAAGGGAGGGAGAGATGAAGATAGAGAGAGATGACAGAGAGATGGGGGAGGGAGGAGAAGATGGAGAGATCATAAGGATGGAAGTGAGAGAGTGAGACAGAAAGAGGGGGGGAGACAGAGAGAGGAACGAAGTAAATGAGAGTGACAGAGCGAGAAAGAGCCAAGAAAGAAAAAGAGACAGATGGAATTAAAGTCTGAGAGAGAAAGGTAAATATCCAGCCTAAGGAAAGCTCCAGCTGATGTTATCACTTCCCAGATATAGTCTGTTCTGCTGTTTCTGCTGTGTCAGTAATGACTAAATGTTAACTTTCAATTGGCTGGACAACCCGAGGTAAACGATTAACGCATAACGAACAATGAGGATTATAAATGTTGACATGTTCACATCTCTTCGAATGAATCCTGTTGTTTCGGTATTGTAATCATAATGATTATTTTGTCCCTTCCTTGGAAGAGACAAGAGACCATATTGAAAAACAGCAATTCTAATATGGTGGCAGATATTAGTGCTGTTGCTAGCATGACAGACAGATGAAAGGCCAATGCCGCCACACATCCAAAGGCTAGACATGCATCTCAATTCCCTGCAAGTCGAAACAGGAAAAAAAACAACTTACAAAATAGTAAAAAAGCACTGAGCCAACTCTTCTCACTGCACACCAAAGTAAACATTTCATTATATATTTCTTCATTTCTTTACTTCGCAAATAACAGCCCAGATAGACAGCCTTAGTCTGTACACATACATCCACGCAAAGCAACAGTGCGGCTGTTCATGTGGCCATACGATTCATATTATGTGACTATGAATACATCTGTGACGTGGATCACCTGTTTCTCAGGAGGATCTCTCGGTCCAGATCATCTGAGAGTCTTGTTTGATCACAGCGAAGGTCGCGTAGAGACTGGTGCAGACAGTGGATCTAAGGAAATGAAAAAGGAGTGAATCAATCAGACGGCAAACCACACAAACAGTGTTTACTTCATCAACATTGATGCTGTTCCTCCAGTCTATTTATGGGACATTAACACGGACAATAAAATATGAATACAAATATTTAAATACTCATACAGCATCATACTGTGTGATAATACTAACATCTAAAAAATGAAGTTGTTGGTAAAGAGCGGCCTCTTGTGGCGTCTCCTGGGAACTACGGAAACAAGTGATGGGCAGCAGTGATGGAGAGCAGTGATTTCTGTGGAGGCATTTGCTTACGTCCTCCGTCGAGAGTTTGGTGTCCTTGAAGCGGACCGAGGCGGAGTGGGACCTCCGTCTCCTCACCGAGCTGCCGGGGTACTCCTTCAGCGGGGAGGTGGGGTAGAAACGCTGCCCTTCTAGAAAACAACACCAAGACACCTGTACTGAATGCTGAGGTGGGATTTGAGAGGTTCAAGTTAAAAGTGGTTCTGTGTGTTGACATGTGTTGTGAAAGAGGGAGGGATGAGAGAGAGAATTGTAATACAACAATGAGCCATATTATGCAGTGATTTATAGTATTTCATATTTCATTTCATATTGCAAGTATTTATGTGTAATATATATATATATAATTTTTTTACCATTGATAAATCCTTGTAATGCAATGGCGCATTGCAATATTGGACACAGATTCACAAGCGTTTTTAAAGGAATCTGTATATTTAGTTTGTCTGGCTCAGCGTCCCTACTTTGACACTACTGGGACCCATTGCTCTCATCCTTTGGCCCCCCGTTATTACCTGAGCCTGAGCCTTGCTCAAGGTCGCTGGTGTGTAGGGTGGAGGCGGAGCCACTCCGCACCCCTCCGTTGGTTCTCCTCAGCCTCTGGGACTGTAGCTGGCCGATGGACTCCTCCAGGTTCTCCTTCAGCTGGGTGGCGGTGAGGAGGAGACACAGTCACCTCCATCAAACTCACACACACACACTTGGCTTTAATTCTAAATAATCTTGTACACTCACAATATTAAAGAATGCCCTCTCTTAAAGCGTATTGTGGCTGTGTCAACTGAAAGCTGTATAACAGACATTTGTAACAAAAAAGTGATATTAAGTCTCACCAGGGCCATGGCTTCAGCCTGGTCATCAGTGTGGTCCCTGTACTGACCCAGCATCCGGTCCACCTTATTCAGGTTCCTGCTAGTGTCCTGCAGGAGCAGTGGGAGAAGCTGTCAGTTACACACATTCCTAAGTTTTATATGTATGTATGTATGTATGTATGTATGTATGTATGTATGTATGTATGTATGTATGTGTATGTATGTATGTATGTGTGTGTGTGTGTTAGGCCCACACACCCCACACAGCAAAGATAGTGGTATACTCAACTTAATTTATCCCACTGACATGTTCCCACTTTGCATGTTACTATTTTTTTTTTAGAATTTAGCCAACGCTTGAATCCAAAGTGTCTTCACTTGAACGTGAATCCAGAAACAGATCATTGAGGAGCAAGTTGTAGGCTGGACATCTTTCTCAAGGATGCTCCCAGGTTAGGCTGTGGAGTTTGCGGATCAAACTCGAGAATAGTATGATACAGATACGTCAAAGTTTGACAGTGTAAAAAAAGTAAACACCTGTAGAGTGCTGGCCAGGGTGCTGATCTTTTCAGTGATCCCCGAGTTCTCTGCGGCACTCCCACTGCCGCTAACCCCCCGCAGGTCCTGCTGGGGTCGGCGCAGTACATCCCGCCCCCGCGGTCTGCTTCGCCTCGCCCTGTCGTACGTGTCCGACCCACTGGATGATTCCATTGCATGGGGACGGAGGGGGGCGGTCTGCGATGATGGAGTAACTTGTAAGTGGGCGATAAACACGTAACCAATATGGCCTTGCTATCTTCCCAAAATATAATCAGATCAGCGACAGATGACTATGATTTCCCTTGTGATGAAGACATGCTTTTCATCATAGTTTAAAAGAGAGCGACCATTGTCGCCGTGGCCATGACAACGGGTAGAAACAGGATAACAATCTGGTCAGCAAGACACAATACACGAAACTTGTCATAAATCATGGCGCAGTTGGTCATTGTTGTTGCTGATGCTGCTGCTACTCTAGCAACAACTTAACCGACGCTAACAGCAGCTAACTGGCTAATACAACTTCATCCACCTCTCATGTGGGTTCTCAAATAAACCATTCACGGCGTAATGATACAGTGAAATGTAACAAATGCAAAACAAGCATGACCAAATCCTACCGGTGTGATTTATCTACATACGAGCTTCTGGCGTTGCAAGCGGTAAGGACAGTGAATCAAATCCAAACCTGCCTCTGCTATGGCAACTTAAACTAGCCGCCTCCGAACAGGAAGACAACAAACTTCAACGGTGGGAAAGACCTGCCGGGAATTGTAGTTTTCCAAGGGTACATTGACATACAAATGTAGCACTGGAAAACTACACTGTCCAAATGCATTCCTTTGCGCCACTACTGCCGCTCTTCGAAATTGAAAACAAAATAACATAAAATAAAAGTGTCCCTTAACAAAAAAATAAAATAAACATTTGTAGTTCCTCAATCAGCAGAGGCGTATATCCAAAGCGATGTAAAAGTGAGGCTGAAATCAGTTAAATTAAATTAAAGACTTTTCAGTCTATCTTAAGATAATGTCTAAGCTCCTGAGATATTGGCCAATGGTCACTGGAATTCATAATAATAACGCGAACTTATAACTCAAGAACCTTGTCAACCACATTCCGTCATTCAAACCAGATCAATTCTCGCATCTAACGCAAGAGTGTCTCAAAGCCTAGTAGCCTACCCTCCGTTCAAAGAAGACCACCTCCAGAACGTAGTGGGTCGCAGCCTCCCCGCAGCATCCTCCTCACTGCACGTTCAGATATGATGGGACACAGAGCATTTCAATAGTTGATCCGTGAAGAGTTCGACTCAACATGAAACAAGTCTTATTATTAGAGCTCCATTTTCGGTAAACCGCAGACGTATCAAAAACGAGAGCATCTTTTGTTTTTTAAAGGTAGGATACACTAGCATGAGAATGAACGTGATAACGGGTGTACTGATGAGTTTGGTCACGTTGCTCACGGGCTCCTCGGCAGAGCCTGAACCATGCCCTTCTGTGTGTGAATGCTCCGAGTGGAAGTTTTTGACCATCTCCTGTTTTGACATCGAAAGTTTCCCGAGATTTCCAGAAAGCACTGAGACGCTGTAAGTAACGAGAATAACATAATCATTTGAATGTATATGATTATAAATGATTAATAATCATTATGATTAATCCTATTATTAGTAGTATTATCTGTATCATTATTAGTGTGATTATAACTGCATGTAATTAATAAAATAATTGATTTAAATGTAATCATTAATCATTGCATGTAATCATGTAATCAAGTAATATTGCAATCATTAATCTGAACATCACTCAATAACACCAGTAAATGTAAACGTAATTTAATAAGTGCATTATTTTTCTGAGCGATAAAGAACGTAAGAGAGAGAGAGAGAGAGAGAGAGAGAGAGAGAGAGAGAGAGAGAGAACACATTGCCTTCACATGTGCACAGCACCACCTTGCAGTTGCAGCAATAACAACATTAAAAAACAATATCAATTCTAAATGATTATAAGTAAAAGTAAAAATGTTTTTCTTCCACTTCAACCCGAGTCGTTCTTTATAGTTCCGGATGGACGATGGGGCTTGAAATAGACTTGATGATATCATCAGAACACCCCCCATCCGAGCATCAGTAAATGTAGCATGGATATGACACATACAGACGTGCTAAAGCATGGGGTAAACGTTACATAAGCCGGATCATCCAGTTTGCCACATGGTACCCGAGTGATGGAAACATGTGACCGTCGCTCTGTGACAGATGGTGGAAAGAAAGACACGGAGATATAAAATTGGAATTACATCTTAATTTCTTGGTTCAATTAAAAACAAGGATCAATGAACAATCGACCGTCAGTGTAGGCTCACTCCCTGTTAAGGCCTAGTTATCGTCTATGGAGATACTGACCCTTAGCAGTCCAACTGTTTTGGGAAGTGTTGTCTTGGGAATAGAGACTAAAATAAAAAGGCAAAGCCATAGTTTCCTTCTTGCATTCCGTTCAGTTCGGATTGGTCAAACGTTCCAGAAACGAGACTCCGCGCGTAATATAAACAGCAAACTTGTTCCGATTGACACTAGAAAGGGGCCCTTTCTGTCACTTATGATTTGACGTGTGTATTGCGCAAGAAGGCCATACAGTTCTTCATGACGTCCTCCTTTAGGTCGAACGACATTACGATATAATGTTTCAACAACCGTTTCATGTCCAATGTGTTCTTTGATGGTTGAATCCCAATGTTATACTTGGTTAAATGCATAGAGGGCCTGCTACCGTTTCCACGTAGGCTATTCGATGGGGCAGACCTGTCACACCATAAAGGCCTACGCAATAACCTCTGAATAAGAATAACAGTGTTCCTTATTTATTTCACCAGTTTGGACATTGCGGTCAGTATTTGGTAAATGAAACGTGTTTAATCAATTCAAATCAGGCATGCCTCAAATGTTAGATTAGACAAAGATGGTACATCTCTGCTTCATGGATCAGAAATAAAATTTAAAAAAAATCTACTTTGAAAGCTATATATTTGAAATTCTTATGGAGAAACAAATGAAGTTGGCACATATCTGTTTAGATTGAAATCATTCCATTCTATATCTTTTATCACCTCGTCTAGTTGTTAGTCGATGAACTGAGCTCTTCTGCAGTGACTTCTCTCTCTTCTCTCTGTGTGAATCATTAACAGTCATGTGATAATTATTCTAATTCTCTCTCTCGCTTTTCTATTTTATTATCTCTCAGTGTATAATCATGATCATAATTATTACTTTTCAACAGAGGAATGCATCTCGATTACATTTTCACACCATCTCGCATACACGATAACGGGGATAAGATTGAACGTTACATTTCTCAAGGATACACAAATCCAAACTATTTTATACCCTAGGTGTTTATTTGAAAACATGATATATAAATAACCTTGTTTTCTTCACCCTGACACCATATCTTTATTTCTTCAGGTACCATAACATTATCAAATAGTTCAGAAGGGCATATAAACTAATATTGCAATGTTTATTAATATAGTCACCCGATCCGATACACAATTGTGTGAATACGTAACAGAACAACTCCTCCAGAACCCCACGTCCTCACATTCCTACACAATGTGCACCAGAAAAGAAGAATGATAAGAGAGGGCATGGGAGGAGTGGGTAGTGGTCAGGGTGTCTGACTCCTAGACGAAAAGGTTCTGGGTTCATACCCCACGGTCTGCTGTAGGTACCCTTGAGCAAGATTCCATACTGAAACCTGCTGCTCATCTGAAACAAATCACAACATGAAGTCACTGGACAGAACCATCTGCTTAATGACCAACTCCTGAATAGAAATAGGATGACTCGTCAGCCAAGAATTAAGATGAGATAAGATTATTATTAATCCCAGGTGGGAAATTCAGGACCTGACCCATGCATGCCCTGATTTAAAAGAACCACGAATTCCCCCGAAAAGTAAAGAAAACCTGAAAATAGACTGGAGCTGGATTGTGTTTTCCTAACCTGTGTATTGACAACTAGCGGATGTTCCAGTAGGTGAGGCGTGAGGGTTGACTGTTCTGTCCACACACACTCTCTCTCAGGAATGTGTGACCCTACCGCAGAGGTTCTGCTGGGGGGGTGAGGCCTGGGGAGGCATAGGGGAGGATAGTGCGGGCTGGCTGGCTTGCTTGGCTATGCGTTATAGCTCCCTGGCTCTTCATTGTGGTGGGGGAACGGGGGGGGGGGACACGATGTCAGTCACAAGGGGTCGTATCAGTGAGGTAATGTGAGGACACTTGAGGTCACTTTGGCCTCAAAGGACCCTGAAAAGTCAATTTCTCTGCGCGAAAATGACTTAAGTTAAGTGGAAATGTTCAGGGATGCATTGCTGTTATGATTGTGTGTGTTTGTTTAATTTGGTATGTGTGTGTGTGTGTGTGTGTGTGTGTGTGTGTGTGTGTGTGTGCATGAGTCTATTGTCTAAAGCTTACAATCAGTAGTGAAAAAATGAAAATGTTAAAGGCTGCTCAACCAAGTTTGCAGGCTAGCCATAGGAAACACAAACTAAGTTAGTTTGTAGCTTGTATTCTGTTCTATTTTTCTATTTTTCTAGTTAGTAACAAAGTAAGATGAATAGGGAAATGTTCTAAACAAGGATTTTGAGGTCCGGAAAAGTTGGGTCTTCGTTTACTTTTTGAAGATTGAGAGGGACTGGATGTGGTCCTACTTGCTTGCATCTTTGTACGTCTGTGTGTGTGTGTGTGTGTGTGTGTGTGTGTGTGTGTGTGTGTGTGTGTGTGTGTGTGTGTGTGTTCAGTCATATTTGGCAGGCCATATGTGTACAAGCAAATGTGCCAAGGTTCCTCTGTATAGGGTAAATGCTGACCCATTCTATTAAATGGGAAAAGTTGTGAACGCAAAAAAAACAAGGGTGATTGTGTGTCTGTACATGACTTTGGACATTTACATTCAGTGCTTGTGTGTGTGCGGGAGTGTGTTTATGTGTGTATGCGCTAGTGTATGTCCATGCATGTGTGTGTGTGTGTGTGTGTGTGTGTGTGTGTGTGTGTGTGTGTGTGTGTGTGCATGTGTGCATGCCTATATTTGCTAGTGTGTTTGTGCCAGTGGTCTGTTTGTATGTGTGAGTATGTGTATACGTCTGAGTGTGTGAGTATGGTTGTTTGTGCATGCCTTTTGGTGCTGGTGTGTGTGTGTGTGTGTGTTTGTCCCAGTGGTATGTGTGTCTGTGGTGTATATGCATGCCTATATATTCTGGTGTGGTGTGTGTATTTCTGCCAGCAGTGTGTTAGTATGTGTATAAGTCTGAGTGTGTGTGAGTGTGTGTGTGTGTGTGTGTGGGGGGGGGGGGTCTTCATGTGTCAGTGAGGGCAGGAGAGTAGGAAACCAAACACAGCCACTTTCCTCACCCGGTGTAGCGTGACTCCTGAGTGCCAATGTGTCCACATACAATATTTACATTTTACAGCACATTTCTGAACACCCAGGGTGAGTTCGACAGTAATTACCTTGCTCAGACTTCAATGGCGAGGAGAAGGAAGAAAATCTAAATGGTTTAAATTTCACCCGTTTTTTCTATCTCTTCTCTCGCCCCCAGAAATTGTTGAGCCTTTTGTGGCTGGTGAAGATTGAAACCCTGGGACACGGTCTCGAGATTCAGGTTTCGGCACTCACAGAACCTGATTGACTTCAACCATGGATGAAATTGTCCAATTAACCTTTACTATGAAGTACCCCAATGCTGTTTCCTGAAAGGTGGCGTGAGAGAGCGAGGGCGCGAGAGAGGGTACTACTGGGTTTAATTATAAAATTAGGTCCGGGACGTTGGATTTGATCAGCTGTAACGCAGCATGGTGGAAACAGTGAGCTCTGCCGTGAATAGGATCCACAGACAGTGGAAATGGTTACAAACCACTCCGCATTAAGTCATAATTAGCTCATGGGCTCAGGCAGGCTCAGGGTTAAACTGCAGGCACTCGGTTCGCGATCATGTTTTCTAGCACTCCAAATGGAATTTATTAATCATTTATCTTGTTCAGCGTTTCTCTTTCTCCTAGCATAAATCCTCTTAACAAATCCAAAACGAATTGACAACAAAAAGCAAAACAGCAGGAAAAACAACGTGATTTTCTTATCTTAGATGAAGTGCAATCACATGCACAGCTGCTGTATTCTGTGTTCAGTATTCTGTGCTTCCCTATCCTTTATTCTAAAATGTACATAAAGGCTACGTTCTGCCCTGCAATTCAACCCCCAAAAAAACCATTGTTATGAGAGCCAACCGAGCATTGTAAACACAAGCGTAACTTCAGCCCCTGGCCGCAGACACCATTATGAATCACGTGGCTTCTCCCCACGAACTTCAAATTCAATCTCTGGCCCGTTTGTTTTCTCAGCTCTCCCGTTCAAATCAACGAATCAAGAGAGTCCTTTCCCAAACAAAAGTGTGTAAGACGGTTCAGTCGGGTGGGCTTCTGCCCCCGCTGGGGAAGCCTGTGTGGATTGAATGAGGTGGAGGTTTGTGTTTGGTGATGGGTTCTGTTCTGTGTCCCATGCATGTTTGTTTGATTTTGTCCAAACACATGTAAAATACTGCACTCCTGTTTTGCTTTCTATTTGGGTTTTGATTCTGATTCATCGCCGTCCCACCGCTAACGCAAACCGTGATTCAGAACGGCAGACCAGATCTGCAGACCTTTGAATTAGTCTTTTGTTCTCCTTGATGCACCAGGAGTGTGGAAACTCTGCTGCTTTAATGGGCATTATTTTTGTTTTCATGTGGCCAAAGTTCAAAGTCTCAGAAAGAACCTTCTCTCGCTTTCCACTATGGGCAGAATCAGGTGTGACAAAGGCCTGGATAGTGGATAGGCCTGTCAATAAGAGAAATGTGACATTGGTGTTGCCTAACGTTGCTTTCTCGTTTATTGTATTGTCTCACCATAGCAACCATTGTAGGAGATCCATTCATCCATTCTTTACCAAAACAAAAAAACAATATGGTTATCAAACCTTAAAGGGGAATTTCACCGGTGGAGACATGAATCTGTATTGAAAGTGGGTCATATATGTAGTCGAATAGTAACATAAATTTCTAATTTGTTGCCTTCTTGACCGAGAAAAGGCAGACAGTGACTTTTTGGCGCTTGTGGATTGAAGACGACAACTCCCACAATGCCAATCAGCGTTCACTCCCTGAGGGACATAACATAACAGCCAATCAACGTTCACTCCCTGAGGGACGTGACATAACAGCCAATCAGCGTTCACTCCCTGCAGTCCAGAGTGAACTGCAGCAGGATGAGAAGTGATTGTTGCCATTTGCGGACTCCCGGAGCTCTATATCTAAATAACATAATATTATATAATATATAGGTATCTATATAATATAATATAATATATAATATCACGGCCAAAATCTGTGTGCGCCTCTGGAAGATATTATCAATTAAAGACTGCGTCGGGTTCTCGGACGTCTCTGGTCCTTCCACAACAAGTAAAGACTCATAGTGAGGGTAAGCTTGGCCAGAGTCCTGCACAGGCTCGGGTACCCGCACAATTTGGATGAAACGGATGAAAAATAATGTACTGTGTCGGACATGGGTGTGGGTTGGGTCGGACGCCTGAACAGCGCGGGTTGGTCGCAGGTTTTGCGATTGCGAGCAAGACTTCTCCGGTGCTGGATATGATATTGAGGAGCAGAGGAGTCAACTAAAACCGTCCACAGTGGATGATGTGCTTTTTTTGCACAGCAATCTAAAGCTCCACGCCAACACCAGGTAGTGTAATTCCCCGGCGTTCCATCTAATGTGTCTAATTTTTCTTTGAGTGCGGGTCAGGCGTCAATATCAATTTGTAGCGGGTGCGGGTTTGCAAAATAAGACCCATGTATTGCTTCTCAGCCATGGTGGAGAAGGAATTGGTTGAAGAAACGTTGGCTTTGACTCTCTGAAGCCCAGATTGAACCGTGACTTCAGATCGATGTGGAAAGACCAGAGACGTCAGAGAACCCGACGCAGTCGTTTATTCATAATATCATCCGGAACGGAGGCGCACACAGCTTTTGGCCGTGATATTATATATTATATTATAGATGTCTATATATTATATAATATCATTTAGATATAGAGCTCCAGGTCTCCCACCGGAGCTCCCAGAGTGTTCTAAAATATCAACACGGCCAAAAGCTGTGTGCGCCGCATGATGTTATGAATAAACGACTGCGTCTCTGGTACTACATCATTGCTTCTTTAGCGCACGTGTGATCTACCGGTCACACCGGTCACATGGTAACGTCAAAATCCATACCGTAGCACAAATTCACACCGGTGTACTCTCTATACCGTTTATACCATACACCCTAAGTCCCACCCACTGGAACTAGTGCTTGTAGTTTTTTAGAGCCCCCCCCTTACACTTCCTGCTTTAAATTACACATAAATCGTCATTTTGAGTCAATTAAAGCAGGAAGTGTTAGAGGTAGATACAGATTTCTCCCATCTCAGGGGAAAGTGAGGGAATGATGCACGACCAAAAATACACGTTCAAAAATATGACTGGGTTTCTAACGACATACAGCCCATATTGGTATATGTTAAATATCTAAAATGCCTGTCTCTAACATACTAATTTGACATATTCTTAGGGTCTTCCTTCAGTATAAATGCTCCGCGTCCATTAGAAACTGAAGGGATTGTAACCAAAGGTAGGTCACCTTGGATCCATAAGAATCGTCCCTTGGAGAACCTTGTCCTAAACAGGTCCAGACCCTGTTTGGTTTGGCACCATGTCCCGTCCAGTCAGGTCCAAATGTCTGTTTCATCCCATGTTCCATGTTGCATTCTTCACTTCAAAGAACGTTTCTTCCCAGAAATGAGGAGGGAAGAAAATGTACGATAAAATATCAATATTTTGCAGAGGTCGAAAGATCTGAACGTTCAGGTTGAAATAGCCAAACAATTGGTGAATCATTTTATCCTCCGAACGTTAACCCTTTACTTCTTATGTCTGGTGATTTGTCAGTCACTATTCATCATTCTTACATGGTCTTGGAGTAAAACAGAATAATCCAACTGAATCCCTAACTACCTACCATGGCCTGAGTTTCATTCTTAATCCAAATAAAGGATAAGGGTCATGAGGCCCCACTGGGGGACAAATAAACATGGCTTCCAGGTTCTCAAATGTCATTTTTCATCCTGGTACCCCCCTACAGAGTAGTATGTGGGAACTGTATATACAACCCCCTGTATATACAGTTCCTGGTCAAACTCTGGCTTGTTTACCCTGCCCCATGTCTGCCCCCTGGGTGTTACCGTAGCAACACCATCGTTGGGGGTGGGGGACCAATGCATGGTAACTCTGGGTTTCCTCTCTTCTTTCCTCTATGAGAGCGGAGCCACCCTTCACAGGAGAAGGAAGTCAATACCTTCAGGACAAGACACTGAAGAGAAATCTGCTCCAGGTTGATGGAGATGATGAGTGCATCCGCATATCTATCTAATGAGGGTCAGGGATAGGGTTTTGGTTAGGTTTAAGGTGCCGCCACACAGCCTGCCCCGATAAACACCAAAAATAAATAAACACCATTGGGCCGAATCGTTGGTGGTTGTTGGCTGTTGTCTGGTGAAAGTTTTCTAAAGGTGGGGGTTGGTGTTTGTTGGGGCAGTGTGCTCGTGCTTTAGGGTTCAGATAAGGGTTTTGGGTTCAGTTGAGGGATTGTTTCAGGTTGAGCCTCAGTCCAAACTCCCATTTCATCGCCTTTGACAGTTGAGCTACCCATCACCCATAATGCTTCTGGCTTTTTGGTTTGTTTTTCGACAGATGGCTTCTGGAAACTCGCCTGCCGTCCGTCCCAGCCAACGTCTTCTCTCACATGGTGAACCTCTCAAAGATGTAAGTGAGGGACCGTCAAGCAGAATTGACATGACATGCACACACTTTTATGAACTTGTGTCCGGTGAACTTGCCCTCATCCACCTGTTGTCTTCAAGTCATGTTGTTATTTCATTTTCATCTAAATACTCCCCAAAATGAAAAACATCCCAGATCCATTTTCGCCCCCACCTCCCCGCAACCCCTCTGGTCTCCCACCCAGACGGATGATTGGCTGTGTCTGTGTAGCATCGGTGCGGCGCGCTAATCACAGTTGGAAGCACTAATGCGTTCCTAAGTAGGAGCAGGGGTAGGAATGTCGCTCCTCATGCCACAGAGGGTACAGCGCTCTCACTCCCGACACTAGGTATTTTAACTAGTGAAAACCCCCGTTTTGTGTGTGTGTGTGTGTGTGTATATATGTGTATGTGGGAATGTGTGTGTGTGTGTGTGTATGTGTGTGTGTGTGTGTGTGTATGTGTGTATGTGTGTGTGTGTGCGTGTGTGTGTGTGTGTGTGTGTGTAGAGAATTGCCGAGCCACTGGTAGCGAAAACCCCCGTTTTGTGTGTGTGTGTGTGTGTGTGTGTGTGTGTGTGTGTGATGCGTGCGTGCGTGCGTGCATGTGTGTGTGCGTGTGTATTTGTATATGTGCGTGTGTGATGTGTGTGTGAGTGTGTGTGTGTGTGTATAGAGAATTGCCGAGCCACTGGGTTGAGGTGAAGGCTGCGGTAAGATACACACACTCCAGCCTTGATCCCGGGGCCCGGGGGCAGATGGCGTCTGTGCTGAAGTCATGCGTGAAGGTAGAGCGAGAGGGCTGAGGACGCGTTCCTTCTGCTTGTGTTTTTGTGTCGCTTTTTTTTCCCCCTTGGTCTCAACCAGGAGGTATGACTCGAGAAGAGAGGGGGAACCAACGTCTGAGAGAGGGGGAACCAACGTTTGACATACAACGTCTGCCTGTTTGACATACAGCTGGAATACAAATGTCACCGCCGAGGCTGAAGCTAACGTATTCCTGAGACTTTCGAATGTTTATTTTTGGGCACATAGGAATCTTAAGGAACTCAGGAACGGATAGACGAACAGACAGACGTACAGACAGGGCGACGGAAAATCAGGATTATTATTTTTTTTTTTTACCGTTAAATAACCTATTTTACAAGCAAAAAGCTCTAAGAGCTGCCGAAGCTGACTGCCAGCTGCCAGCCTGGTCGGCGTGCCAAGAATACACAGGTTAAAATTTGTCAGAACGGGTTAGCATTTCAGAACACAGTTACGACGACACTTATTACTTGCTTAACTTCACTTTAAGTTCTTTTCCCCCCCCTCAGTACTGAGCCTGACACAAGGAGGAAATTCATTGACATTTCTTGTGTGTATTCACCACTAAGCCGATCGTTTATTTAATAAGCAATTAGGTAGTTGCCAAGTAATAACAAATGGGCGCTCAGTGCATTGACTGATGACTAGGTAATAGTATATCTGTGTGTGTGTGTGTGTGTGTGTGTAGCACATACCTGTAAAATTACCCATGGCCGAGATTGAGACGCTTGACCTAGGCGGTGGATGGATCTATTGAAGGAATTTAGTCGGTTTACGTTAATGAAGGAATGAATGTATGAATGAATGAATGGTGGGAAAGTGTTGCCAGCTGTTGCATTGAGTATCATGAACCCACTGTACGTTTTATTAAGAATCTGTGAAAAACCTTTGCAAGATTGTTGTTAAAATGTGTACAAACCTTTATTTTTTTTGTATATGTTTCTTGTTGTTGAATGTCTTATCTCTCTCAGATACATCTCAGTGGACGTCATGTTGAAGCGGCTGGAGAGGCACTCCTTCTACAATCTGAAGAAAATCACCAACATGTAAGCAGTTAGAGAGAAAGCAGACATATCGGCTCTTTCACAAAACACAATCATAGCAACGATATTGGAACCCTCATGAGAACATAACAACAACGCTAACCTAACCGCTAGACAAAACACAACACAACATAAAACAAAATGATAGAACATTCCATCAAATAACAACACAGCAACACAACAATCACAACATACCCAACGCAACGTAACGCAATGCTTCCTAACATAACATCAACAACATTCCTTATTGAGAATGTTGACTGCATACCTGTGGCTTAAGAGTTAATCATACTTGATAACATTGTTTATTTTAGTTCACTCAGCCACTCAAGCTAAGTGTCCCAGACTTAACGTAGACTAGTTTGAGTAAACAACACAAAAGTACTTGAGTCTTGAGGGGTTTGTGTGGTCTGTTATGGATAGGCCTAAGAGAGCATGTAACAGTATTAATGACCAAGCCTTAGCCCAAAGACTCAGACTTGCAAATAAATTGCACGTCTGTTCTCTTCCATTCATGCTCAAGTGCAAGTCTGGAGGAACCTGCCGAAATTAGGGAAAAGTCACACCCAGCCCCTTATATAAAGGCCCTATATTCCCAATTATGGGATAGAAGAGACTTATTACCCAGGGGCTGGGCATATCACACATTCTATTGAGAAAGAAAATCAAACAGCTGGGAACCCTTTTCTGAGCAAACGTATGCCAGCACATCCCATAACAAATACCGGGCTTCATTCTTCTGGTTTCTGTATCTGTCTGGAGGATTAGGGTTCCCCTTTTCTGCTAAGCCCCCCCCCACCCCCCCCCCCCCTACCCAGATATCATATAATCGACCATAGGAGGGAATTTTCTCTGAGAGCTCCACTTGTTCATCTACCTTATTTATGTATTTGAAGCGTGTTTGCTCAATAGCTCCCAGGTCTCTTCTTGCGTTGATTGCTTGCGGTGAGGCGCGCCATACCGTAGATAATGGCCTCTCTCTCAGGTTTCCTCCAAGGGGTCAAAAAAGAAAAAAGAGTGCCCCTCTTCCTGTCTACTCACGGCCGCTTGCGTACGGCTGATGGGAAACGGCGGAGGGGCCCGGTGGGGAAGGGGCCACTCAGCTGGGTTAAGAGGAGGTGGTGGATGAGGAGAGGAGAGGAGAAGTAAAAGGAATCCTACGCATGGAGATTGGTCTGGCCTCAAACAAAGTGAGCCGCATCTAAAATGTGTATTTCCAGTTTGCTTTTCTTTTATCTGAACGTTTTTCTTTCCTCTCACACGCACAAAAAAAGACAGCGAGTTCGAAAGTTGCCAGCCACTCAATGACAGAAAATTCGGAAAAGCGCTGGTTTGATGTTTGAGTGGTGCCTCTAATCGCGCGGTAAAGTGGAGGTGTGGAGACGACCAGCTGCTCTGAACACTTTACTGTCTCTGCTGGGATGTTTAGAGCGGCTTTTGACCGCCGTCTGAAGCGCGGGCCAGAAAACACACGTCAGAGCAGAGACCCGCACACTGCTTGTGAGAAGCAAAGTCTGCGAGACTCAAGGTTTTTTAGGGCCCAGGGGCCCCTCTCAGGCCTGGGCCCCAGACCGGAGCTGAGTAAACACACAAATTAGACATTAATTTGACTCGTCTTCAACCGTTGGCACCATGGCTCAGACAGTTTTTTGTTCACCCAAATTCTACAGAACGTGTGTGTGTGTGTCTGTGTGTTAGTGTGTTCGTGTGCGTGTGTGGGGCCTTAATATGACACAGGTGCATGTGGTTTATGTGTGTGTGTGTTTGGCCTTAATATGACTTGGTATTGAATGTAGGTGGCTGACAGGTGGTAAACACAGCAGGGGGTAGTAAGTGTATGTGTGTGTGTGTGTGTGTGTGTGTGTGTGTGTGTGTGTGTGCATGTGTGTGTACATGTGTTTGTGTGTGTGTGCGCGTGTGTGTGTTCATTTTTAAGCTTTCATGTGAGAATGAGTTGTGTGATTTAATTACCCTAATTACTTTCCCATAACAACCTGTGTAACCACATTATCTGTATTTCTAGTTGTCGCTTTTACATGATTGCTATTGGTTATTTGTTTGCATGATTATTTGATTCTGTTTCATCCCTCAGAGAGATTCGCAACACGAAGAGTCTGACATACATAGACCCAGATGCTTTTGGGAATCTTCCAAACCTCAAATATCTGTAAGTATTGGAGTTACACGTTAAGGATTTTCAATTTACTTCTAATCAAAGAACTGAAAATGTAGTACCTGAACAGACCTTTATCAAAAAAGTAAATCACGCTTTCATGTCTATGTCTTGAAACTATTATCAATTGTAAATGCCAGCATGGAGGTCAGGAAAAGCAAAACAATAATAAAATAAAAAATCCTAAAGATCCTATGATACACATTTGACCTGTGCATTGTCTGCCTTTCCAGGGGGATTTTCAACACTGGCCTGTCTGTCTTCCCACACCTGGGCAACATCCAGTCCATTGATATGAACTTCATTCTGTAAGTTGCTGTAAGTCTCTACTTGTCAGAGAAAAGGTGCCAATGTCATATCAATATATGACTCTTATGAGCTATTGTGTGTGCATGTGTGTGTGTGTTAACAGCAACTACTTTTCATTTTCGTCACATTGTAGTGGTTTCAAATACATTCATGAACCCTTCACCCAGCATACTTTTGTGTTTTTGTTGTGTGTGCTGCAAAATCGCTCTGGTGGGTTAAGACAATTTTGGTCTTATTCTGCTTCCTGCTTTCCACAGCGAAATCGTCGATCACCCCTATATTAAGGAGATCCCACCCAATTCATTCCGTGGTATCACCAACGATGTGCTGACTGTGTAAGACACACACACACACACACACACACACACACACACACACACAATTATGTACCCATATAAATTATATCATTATATGGCTATTTTGTATAGTTTAAACACACACACAAACTCACACTCAGAAATACACACAGCTACACAAACATTTACACACCGACAAACATACACACACACACACACACACACACACACACACACACACACACACACACACGTATCCCTGTTTGCCCCCTTCACAAAAGCTACGGCCAAGTCATGGCCGCCTTGGCCACAGAACAGCCAGGACAAAATACGCCAAAAGCGCTCAAGACGTTACGTGCGGAGTGCAGAAAGAGGACTTTCTGTCTCGACGCAAAGCGAAGAATGTCTCGTAATTTGTGGTGAAAAACCACAAGATTACGCATCCAGACAATGACCCCCCCACCACCGTGGAGAATGTATAACAAGTCCATTACACTTTGCTAACGCTATTAGTTCTAGAATTCGGTTGGAAATGTCGGCTGGGTAATGTCAGTTGGGAGAAATGCTCTGATTTGAGTACTGAGTAAGATAGGGGCGGGTGGGAATGTATGGGCTGCTGTTTTGTTACTATATTGTTTCATTATTTACTGTTCAATATCGCTCACTGTGGACCAACGTGTAATTGATTTAAATGTGTGGGCCACCATACTGTTTCTATTCGGTTTTTTCACTCGATTCTCATTGCTTGCTGTTCGTGCTTGACCCAAATTGCACTAAAAAGGTTGATGATGGTGATTGAGGATGGTGATTGTAACTGACGGCCTTGGGTTCCAGGATGCTGTACGGGAACGGCTTCAGAGAGATTCACCCCTACGCCTTCAACGGGACCAAACTGGATCAAGTGTAAGTTCTCTGCCTTCCCTCAACGATAACACTCCACCCTCTTGAAATGTTTCTCTTTTTTTTACTCCATTTAAGATCTTAAATAAATCACGTCCGACTCCATCTGCATCACCTTGATTAGCGCTGGCAACGCGATAGCGCTGGGATGAATCCTAATGTTTGTATACCTTAGCAAACGTTCAAACTTGACAACGTTCCACTGTGTAAACAGCGGGCCCCCGTAGACACGGTAGTGATGTTGGAGTTAAGAGCGTATTTTTCACGGGAGAATCCATCGTTTCAAAGTCGGCACGTTTCCTCTGAAATGAGGGGCGGCCCGCTATTTTTCCCACGAGATTAAACCGTTTCTGACATCTGGCATGTGCTCTCCCTTTACAGTTACACTACAAAAGCAGAGAGAGGGGGGGGTTTCTTCAATGGCTGAATCTCAGATGTATTCGTAGAGGGCCCGGCCCCGGGGCCCTTGATTAGAACAGCGAGGTTCTCATGGGAAAGTGAGTTCTCAGGAAGTGGCCATCACGAGAAGGTCTTAAAGGAACGGCACTGGCCAGACCAACTGGAACCACCGAGGACTCGACTGGTTGATTCCGTCTCCGAAATATCAAAGGTTCAATGAGGAGAAGGGAAGAGGAGAAAATGGGAAAAAAGCATATATTCCGTTCCTCGTGTGTCTCAACTTCTTGTCTATTGCAGTAACCTCCCCTCCCCCACACCTCTCCCCCGCCATCCGTCCATGGCCAAACCCAACATTTTCAGGATATTAGATATTAATGCTATTAATTTCCATCCCCTACCTCGCGGCTGACTTACAACTCCTCTGCAACTACGACCCCTGGTCCTGCTGCTTCTGAGGGGCCCTTATTATTATTATTAGTATTAGTATTACGCCATTGTTTGGTCACTTTAGCAGCGAGAAAGAGAGAGAGAGAGAGCAAGAGAGAAAGCGATAAAGAGAGAGAGCGAGAGTGAGAGTACCTCGCCAGTGTTGGTGTTGGCGCCACAGGTCAACCTCTTGGGCATATCCCAGAACATTGCGGCCAAACGAAAAACACAAACCTTTCGCTGTTGGAGGGACGTGAGATCAGACTTAGAGGGCCCTGTCGGGACCTGTGTGCAAGGAACACACCTGCACACTTTATGGTTTTGATTTAAAATGTGTGTTTTTTATTGAATGGTTTTATTTAATATCTGGGTGTTGTTGTTTTTTGATTGCTGCCATTTTAACCCTGTTTGACCTGCAGTGTCTAATTGGAGGGGGGAAGCGAGTGTATTGGCAAAGATTATGTAATTGAAAAATGTCTCCCAAAAGTGACTAAATAATAAATAGTCATTTGAGCATCTTGGTCAAACGGGAAAATCTTGCAAGAAAATGTTAGTAAACTAGTAGAAATTTGTTGTGAGTACACCACATTCCGATATCATTACGTCCAGTCCTGCTGTTTGGAAAAGTAAAGTTTAAAAAATGTCTGAATAAATGTGTGCTTTCCTCTCCAGGTACCTTTACAGAAACAGGCATTTGACCAAAATGGACGAGAAATCTTTTATGGGTGCGATCAGAGGGCCCATGCTCTTGTAAGTACACTCTCGAAGGGAGACCAGAAATAACAATAAATTAAGCACACAACTCTAAACTTTTAAACTCTGTAAAACTGCACATAGTCTCGCACATATTTTTCCATTTGGAATATGAGTATCTGCTTCGTATTAAAGACAGAAATATTTCAACGTTGCTACAAGAAGTTGAAGAAGAAAGCAAATTTGTAGTGCAACAATGGAAAGAAGACTTTAACTTTGAAAAGCCTCTTGTTGCGAAGAGCTCCATTGACTCCTTGGTGGAGCGTGTATTTGTTTTGATGAAGTTTGCTGAGACTGGTGGTGGTTTGGAAAAACAGCTGTTTGGCAGTTTGCTAACCTATCAGTAATTGGGGCTATGTATTGTGGATTTTCTGGTCTGCGGGCCATAAGTTGAGCTTTCGGGGAATCCAATGCAGGCAGGGGCAAGAATTTGGAACATCTTCTGTTATGTTATAAATAGGCAAGTGTCCACACAGCTGGTCTCGTTTGGTCATGTTAATTTCCATTTTACATTGATGGGCCATTATTATAGTGCCATTATCCCACTGTGGCTTTTCATTCCATTTTTTGTATTATTTTAAATATGGGTTATAGTAAACAACATTTCCTCTTGCATTACATTTTAAATTTCACCACATTCATGATGAATTTAATTGTTTATAACAATCATGATCATGTGATATGTAACACACCATCATTCCATTAATAAGATTGCCTTTTCCAGTTCTTATTCCAGGCCTTATATAACATCCTGCCTCTCCGATCAGTGTACTGAACACTAAACACTGAACACACTGTGTGACTTCCCAAATGAAAATGCTTCCATTTTTCGGTAATTGCGTTATCCGCATCATAACCGCCTGCGACGAGAGCTCCGTTCTCATTTCCTCACGTGCAGACCGGGGTGACACAACAACCACGTCTGGGAAATACGATCGCTTACAAAAAAAATCAAGTGCGAGTGTGAACCGGAGCTCCAGCTGTGTCTGCGAGTGGGAAGTCTGACGTGTGATGGTGCGCGATCGCAAGTTATATCCGGTACGATACTGCTGTCTTTCTGATGTGAATCCCCCCCCCCCCCCCCCAGCAACACAGGTGATTGGGGCTTAAAACCTTCAGGTAACGTTCCCGCCATCCTAGGAAGTGTGTTTGGTGTTTCTGTGCTTGTCCGCTGGTTGCCATATATACCGTCATCGAGGAAGGGTGTCTGGTTAGGTCAATACGGTCCTCCCTCTTCTCCTCTTCCTCGGTTCCAATGGGGGGGCTGGGGGGGGGGGGTGTAATATCCTGAGTGAGGTCACCTCCATGGTTCCGTTTCAACATCTGGGAATGACAGATGTTGAGATATTTCAACCCTAGGAGAGCAGAGCGGAGGAGAGGTGAGCGAGGCAGCGAGCACCACCAGGCACCAGAGAGTGTGAATGATGCACGGTTTGGCCTGCCGGGCGACTATAGCTATTTTAATCCAATCATCTCGACCATTTGTTGATTCAGCAACATGAGGGGATTAAGCAACCGATTAAGAAAATGTACAAATAAGGAGACAAGAATTCGGCCTCAACTTGCACCCCGAAAGGAGGCAGTTAGGGAGGGTGTCTGTAACGACAATGAAATAGGGCCTGTGCATCAGGATTTACATCGCAGTGAATGCCTCAATTTTGGATGTATAGGACAATTGGAATGGGAGTTATTATGTTAGTTGTGAGGTTTGTTTGGTCTTTCATCGTGAAATGACAGGTCGATATCGGAAAAATGTGTGTCTGAAACTGCCACAGCGTTTATCATGCGTGGTGGTGTAAAATAAAGTATTCATTAACCATGGTTATGGTATATTTACATTGATTGAGGTTTTTACAGCACTACAACTCTCCCAGGTCCTCTTAATATGGCCGAGTATCACCAATAAAAACTCCTGTTGCATTCTGAGGAACAAGCCCTGAACATTAGTTCCCATCCCTTTTGTGGCTTGTGGCTTAGGTCCGACATGTTGGTGCATCGGCGTCCACACACTTAATTTAAACCCCAGCCAACATATGCATGTTAGATCAATGGCCCAGGGAAAGGGTGTACAACGCTGCCAGTGTTGGTGTATCACACTACAAATGAACATGTTGGAGTACTCAGATTACTTTTGTTCTTTTAGTAACGTAATGTTTTCAAATAAGCAATCCATTTATGATCAAATCCGATATCCAATTATGAGAGCTCTCAATCCTTATATGATACAAGGTTATATAAGGCTTATATTTTTTACTTGAAAAAAAAAATCAATCATCAAATCCCCAGCCTCTAAGTCAGGCCTCTCCCGTGACCAAATATGGGTATGGGGCAAACCAGGTGGGCTTCGGACCCTGTAGTTAGGAAACACTACTTCAGTACCTTGTCCGCTCTGATAAGATCGTCTGGTCAGATGTCTTTTAGATGGCCTTGTCTTGTGTCTTTCGCAGCGAGGTCAGACCTGGTTTTGGAGTGGCTAAGAGGGAGGAACACAGGGTGTATAATTGCTTAAAGATGATGAGAGCAGAGAGAGGGAGAGCTCTGAAGTGCTCTGAAGGAAACCCAGATGAGAAGGAGAGCTCTGTGCTGGGGGACGTGTGTGTGAGGCCGGGCTGGGCAGATCATGTTCAGCTTCCTACTGCCTGTAATATTCCATGACTGATTACATTTGACGCTGAATCAACTGCATATTTTCTATACAATTTGTATGTTGTTTTTTGGGTGTAGCCTATTAAACATTTTATTAACAAATCAAACATGAACAATTTACATGAACCCAAGAAACATATCTTGCATCAGGATTTAGAGCACATATATTTTGTAACCTCATATGATTATGGTTTATATTATGTTATGATTATTTTGGTAATTCCTTTTATAATGTATTTATTTAATTTATATTGAATTTAATTTAGAAAAAAAACCGATTCATATTGTTTTTTTTATCATTTAAAGTTACAAATTGGATTTGAGTTTAGGGATTTGTCTTATCCGTTTTCCTCTCTCTCTCTCTCTCTACATATAGTGTGTACATATCTATCTCTCTCTCTCTCACAGGGACGTGTCTCAGACCAGGATCTCCTCGCTGCCCACCGTCGGCATGGAGACGCTGCGGGAGCTGATGGCGCGCGAGGCCTGGGCCCTGAAGAAGCTGCCGCCCATCAAGACCTTCAAGCACCTGACCTCGGCCGACCTCACCTACCCCAGCCACTGCTGCGGCTTCAAGAACCTGAAGAAGAAGAGGGGGTAGGTCACGTGTGCGGGGAAACGCTCGACGTTGAACGCGGCCCTAATGTGAAGAAAAGTAGGAAAGAGGTTCAAAGGGTTCAGCGGTAAATAAATATGACTTAAGGGTTCGGGTGAGTAAGCACTCATGAAAGCATGGAACTATCAGACAGAAGACACATGCAGCTGCGGAGCAGTGCAGACAATGTCCCACCTACTGAAGGGTGAGGACGCCCCCAGTGCAGCCCCTGGGACCTGGCTGACCCGACCCCGCCAGCTGTGACCTGCGCCAGTTACTGGCAGAACCACATCTGAGATTGCAACGGACTCGAAAAGAGACCTAAGGGTTAAAAATGTGAAAGTAGCTGTAAATAGGTTAAAGGAAAGGCTTGAAAAATGTTAAACACAATACTATAGTAAAATAAATAATTTGAAAAAGGATTAACATGGTAGATTTTTTTTTTTTAATGTGTTAAGAGTTAAGTATTAAACATATAAAACCAAATAACACGATTAGACAGTTAAAGTCTAATCGAGAAGTGGTTCAATGAGGTTTTAATGTAATAAATGGTAAAAAAAAAAAAAAATTGAGAAAAAAGTTTAACAACATGTTAAACAGTTTATGAAAAAATAAGTGACTAGGGACATGCTCCAAACTTCTAGGGCCAGACTCCAAAACGTAATTCGGCAAGCATGGTGCGTGTGTGTGTGTGGGTCCAGTGAAGGGCAAACATTTGTGTGTATGTGTGTGCGAGTATGTGTGTTGTGGATGATTTCCCAGCGAGCGAGGCAGCTGTACTTGCACGGTGTGGATTCTGGCGTGGATTAAATCAACTTCTCGGACGCATTTACCTAGAACTGCTAGCGGCCCCGAATTACCGTCACTCAATCCTGGTATGGAAGCGAGCACGCTCAGACAGACTAATGACGACGCTCTCTAAACAGGAAGGGCCTCTCTTTAACTGCTTGTATAAATCATTGGACTGGGCACTTGACCACTGTCAAACACGTCGTTGGCAGGCAGGCAGGCAGGCAGGCAGGCAGGTGCGTCTGTTCATGTCCGACATTATTCTTTTGGACTTGTCAAATTAGGTCAATCGACCTCTTTGACGGACAGCTCCTCCACGACGCCAGTGAGCCAGTGGTTTGGTCCGCTGTGCTCACGTCCATTCCTCTCCCCTCTCCCCATTCCAGCTTCCTGGAGTACCTGTGTAACCTGACGGCTCTGTACGACCAGCACCACAAACGCTCCTTGGGACCCCCGCGCATCACCTCGCTCCAGGGAGAAGGAACGCCTGAGAGCCCCCTGCCCGTCCCCCCGGTGGGCGACGACAACAACGACACAAACTCCCCCCGACCTGAGGAGCAGGAGCAGGAGGAGGAGGAGGAGGAGGAGGCGTGGCGGCGGCGGCGAGGAGGGGACTTCCCCGGCAGCCTCCTCCACTACCACACCTACTTCGGGGGCCAGGGGGGCTCCGACGAGGGCGTGGGCTTCGGTGAGACGCTGAAGAACGCGCAGGAGGACACGGGCCAGGACTTCGACAGCCGCTACGACTACGTGGTGTGCGAGGACGGCGAGGAGGTGTCGTGCATGCCCACGCCCGACGAGTTCAACCCGTGCGAGGACATCATGGGCTTCGGCTTCCTGCGCGTGTCCGTGTGGTTCGTCAGCCTGCTGGCCGTGCTGGGCAACGCGCTGGTGCTGCTGGTGCTGCTCACCAGCCACTACAAGCTGTCCGTGTCGCGCTTCCTCATGTGCCACCTGGCCTTCGCCGACCTCTGCATGGGCGTATACCTGCTGCTCATCGCCTCGGTGGACCTGCACACGCGCTCAGAGTACTTCAACCACGCCATCGACTGGCAGACGGGCGCCGGCTGCGGCCTGGCGGGCTTCTTCACCGTGTTCGCCAGCGAGCTCTCCGTGTACACGCTGACGGTGATCACGCTGGAGCGCTGGTACGCCATCACCTTCGCCATGCGGCTGGACCGCAAGCTGCGGCTGCACCACGCCGCCACCGTGATGCTGGGCGGCTGGATGGGCTGCCTGCTGCTGGCGCTGCTGCCCCTGGTGGGCGTGAGCAGCTACCAGAAGGTCAGCATCTGCCTGCCCATGGACACGCGCTCGGCGGCGGCGCAGGCCTACATCGTGTCCGTGCTGGTGCTCAACATCGCGGCGTTCGGCGTGATCTGCGGCTGCTACGTCAAGATCTACTGCGCCGTGCACAACCCGCACTACCGCTCGGGCTCCAAGGACACCAACATCGCCAAGCGCATGGCCGTGCTCATCTTCACCGACTTCCTGTGCATGGCGCCCATCTCCTTCTACGCCATGTCGGCCGTGCTGGACCGGCCGCTCATCACCGTGTCCAACTCCAAGATCCTGCTGGTGCTCTTCTACCCGCTCAACTCCTGCGCCAACCCCTTCCTCTACGCCATCTTCACCAAGGCCTTCCGGGGGGACGTCTTCATCCTGCTCAGCAAGGTGGGCCTCTGCCAGCGCCAGGCCCAGCTGTTCCGGGGGCAGACCGTGTCGTCCAAGGGGGGCAGCAGCGCCACCGCCGCCACCTGCCAGTGGTGGAGGGATCGGGGCGGGGAGGACCAGAGGATGAAGAAGAAGAAGAAGAAGAAGGGGAGGAAGGCGGGGAGAGGGGCAGCCGGAGGAGGAGGAGGAGGAGGAGGAGGAGCAGGAGCAGGAGGCGGTGATCAGGAGGAGACGCCGATCCACGGGAGACAGGACGAGTCGTCGGGACACAGCAGCCAGCAGCCCCTCAGCAGCCAGCAGCCCAGCCCGGAGGAGAGCGGGACTCTGGACACGTGATCCGACGTGGGACGTCCCGCCGTGCTAGGGTAGAGAGGACAGCAGTTGGGGGGGCCTGGTCCGGGCGTGGGAGAGGGGGCGGACGGACGGACGAGGTGGACGGAATGTGAGAGTTCTGTGAGAGTTAAACAGGGCTCGGAGGCCCCAGGGCGGAGGCCGCAGTTCACAGGTGGGGTTCAGCTGTTTTCACCATCTCCTGCCTGGGAAGATCATACGCTCGGGCCACTTGTTGGGCAGTATCGCGTGTCACGGAAATATGCGACATTGGCTTGGGCTCACTTTGGTTTTTTTTGTTCTATTGGAGGAGTTAACGTTTTAGCGCAGTGTTTACAGAGAAAGGGACACACACTCATATAGATGTATACTGTGTAGCCTAAAGAAAGGGAATTAGCATTTTAAACTACATTTTTATTATTAAGATAAAAATAGAGCCTTATATTAATAAAGAAAACACAGGGAAGACTTTAAATCTCTTTTTATGTGCTTTTGTTGAGTAGAAAGACAGAAGGCACGTCCCTTATAGTGACATTTTACTATTGTACATCTTGTAAATAAAATCACCATATGTTTCTAATTAAATGGACAAGAATTAAAATCTGACCTCTGGGATTGCTTTATCCAAAGCTGCTTATTAAAATCCTGGGAGTGAACATGGATGACTCAAAATGTAACCAGAATGGTTGAATAAACCAGCCCATTGGAAATGTATACATGGTGAACGGTGCCACTGATGTGAATAGCAGTCAGAAGTACTTCACCAGGAGAAGTGGACTCTGAAAACTCCAACCTAATGGGACTTGGCCCTTCACTTAAAACTAATCCTCTTTCAACCCTTTTTTGTTTTTGGGCCGCTTGTCCGCTTTTCCTTGTTCCTGTGATGTCTTATACATACACATAATAGGCCTGTATAGTTATATAAATCATTTCTTAGAAAAAATAATCCATCCTCCCTCGAACACACATCATCGAATTAAACAAATAACCAAGTGTGGATTTTCATTAGCAATTTTCAAAAGAAATGAGAGATGGGTAGGAAAGTTTAAAAAAGAATCTTCTGAAGCCCTTTTTCTCTGCGTTGGAATGCTCTGGTTGTTATTTCTAGCACGGTGGTGATATTTTTCCTCCCTTTTACATAGCCAGAGACTTATACAATCAGAGTCCATCGTTTTAGCCTTTTCCTGCAAGAGCTTTAAGCAAACAGAGCCGGCGGGGGCACAACTGATCCGTAACGCGCAGCCCTGCGATATTTACGCCATTACGCGTTAAAGGACGCACCCCATAGCGGCTTAACATCTGGTTAGAATTTCATCTGCGGTGTATGTGACACTTCTTCTTTTCTTTAAGGGAAACGTACGCGGGTTGGGGGTCGGTTTGCGAGATACTTTCCTGGAAAAAAAAAAAAAGGATAATTCCTTAGGATCTTTTATTATTCACTCGCAGGGACGGCTTGGAGTAAAGATATGTGTTGTTGACCACTCATCAGGACAGTTGGTTTTAGTTTGGGAAAGCAGTGGAGGTGGAGAATGCCCAACTCTGCGTGCCCTAATCCACGTTCTCTCCCGAATCACTCAGGCTAAACGGTAGAGACCGCAGCGGTGGAATGTTCTCTTAATTGTTTATTAGATGTGGCATCTGCTCGCAGGGGTTCCAGAAAATGACACGCACCATAAATCCACCATAAATCCCCCCACCCCCCTCGCTGACTACCAGTAGCTTACATTGTTTTCCGGCTCAATGTTTTGGATTTTTTCTTTTCACAAGCTTATAATGGCAGTTTTCTTTTATTCCAATTGCGTTCAAAAACACAATGAGATCTGTTTTCGCAGTGCAGAATGTATTGAGCTGTGCTATTGATCTGGGGAGAAGCAAAGGCAAAGCAAAGGTTCTGAGAGTTTCTCAACCACAACTGCTTGTGTTTATTCCGGGGGGGGGGGAGGTGTGTGTGTGTGTGTGTGTGTGTGTGTGTGTGTGGCAAAAATGAGGCATCGAATTGTGAGTGACTGCATGTGTGTGTGCTTGTTCGTAGCTTGAACAAAACAAGCATTTCTGAGACATTGGCTAATGTTTGTCCATGTTCACCTGTGTTCTCGATTGCCCTCTCTATACCACAGATCCAACGCACATATTTTCCAAAACCTTCTATTGATTTCGCTCCCCTCCAAGTCATGGTGATTATCTTCGATTGCAGCAGGCCCCAGCCAAAAACACACTTCACAGCCCGGCGAGGCAATCTTTGAGCCATCTCAGGGAGACCATCATCGCCGTGCCATAACACAATCCTGTCTTTTCCGTGGGATGAACCTGACCACAGAGAGAGGGAGTTCAGCCTCTGGCAGCAGGGCCAAAACCCATCGACCAAGACCTTCTCCTTCCAGGATTCCTTTCAACATCCTGCGCCATATCCCCAGTTCTCAGGCCCGCCCAATCATTCCTCTGCTACCCTGATGTTGTTCTGAGCTGCTCCTCAAATAAGGCCAGACTGGGCCATGTGATGATGGGGCTTGGGGCTATTCTAGATAGGGGTGTTCTGAAAAGTACCGGGTTCGATCCCGGTCGTCCGCAGTATCAGGCTGTAAGGGCCTCCTTGATCAAGATGCCCTAAACCACCATGTGCACCTAAATGCCTCAAATGACTAAATAAGAAAGAGGCACTAATAGTGCTCTACTCCAATGATTGCTCATGTTGCTGAACTGAAGAAAGGGAAGGTAGAAACCACTAGAGGAGGTGGAGAAGGGGAGCAGGGAGGCCACTGGGGCCTGTGAGGTGTTCCAGCTGGGAGATCAGCACCCAGCTCCTTTACAAGGCTCTTAAGCTTTGGCCAAATTTACCCAGGCAATCCATTCTTCCGTCCAGATTTTGGAGCCACTGTCAACACAGCATCCCTGCGTTCACAGGGCCGTGGAGCATGTTGGGCCCCATGCCCAGCAGACTCGAACCAATGCCCTTTAAGGATCAAGTCCCTCTCATTTGGGGTCTGTCTCAAGGAGCTCTCCCGTGGTCAGTGGAGCCAACACCTGATAATGAAAACAAGAAGTCCTCATCCCGGCCCTACAAAGTGCAAAAGGCCAACAAATCTTCCTTTGTTTATAGAGCTTTGCTCGGTCACTTTTGTAGTGCAGGTGTTACTTCTGTTTTCTGCTTTTCCCCTTACTACTGATGATGTTTTGACCATTTTGACCGTGTTAAAAGTTGAACTACCACTATCTCAAACAGACCAAGACATGTTTCTCTCTAAATTGATTCCGCGTAGAACAGGGATCCATGGTGGGATGAGAGGAGAGGGTGACCTCAGAATTGGAGAGGATGTGACAGTAACTTCTTAAATTACAAAGCAGTTCCCAGTGCTGGCTGAGGTTATTATAATATAATTACTTTTTAAATAATCAACCAAAAAATCCTAACTCTCTCGAGCCTTACATCGACAAATTCAACTCTACTTCAACTATAAACTAAATGTGGGCAGTGGACTAGGTAGGTGTCAAGCTATTATGAGAATTATGGTAATTAAAATCATTATTACCATGTTCATGTCTATTTCCCCAAGAACCCTCGGACTGTTAAATATACCCAAGACTTAAAAAGGCAACAGAGGCCAAAAAAAGAACACGCCAAAAGAAATACAGGAAATAAGGAATGACCATTAGAAAGAATAAAGACCCCTTTGTCCGATAGACCTGCAAGAATTCCCATCTTTTAAATGAGAGACCCTTGACTTGTGACTGGCTAGGACTCTGACGGAGCATAACTGTGTTACTAATGGGACATACTTTGTCGGTTATACAGGTGCACACAAAACCAGGCGGTGTTTATGAGCCAGACAGAAAACCAACGGGGGCTCGTAAAAAGAAACAAGAAAAACGGAAAATAGAAGCGTGGGCCTAATCGTTCCTCGGCCGTCTTTTGTCTTTTGAGTGGCCTTTGAGGAGGGCATAGCAGACAAAAAATATACACATAAACACAAGGGGCTACTTCACCTGAAGTAGCTTGAGATCTGCCCGTTCTCTAGTGGACAGTTGAAAGGAGTATCTGTTGAGACATAATGCACCATGGGGCTGACGTCTGACTCCGAGTTACAATCAAGGGCCCAAATCCCCCTGCGGTTAGAGACCTGGCAAGACTGAATGGCAGTGCCACGCCTTTGTCTCGCTCACTACCCTAAAGGAAACAGAGGGATTTAGTACAGGAGAGTGGATGGCAAAGGTACAAAAAACCAGGTCAAACAGGTCAAAGTGCTGTTTTACTGAATACCTAGAACACATCTACATTTAGATATTATATTAAATGTAACCAGGACATTTGTGCAAAATCGTAAATTTTCTCCCCGGCAAACTTTTTACTGGTTAGTAAAGATGCTTTTAGTCAAAGAAAAGTTGCATGTCACAAAGAAGAAGGTAGGCATTTAGGATGCCTTCAGGGAGACAGAATACTATGGGGTTCAAACCCAGAACCTTAGTAGTGAGACGTACGCACAAAATGTTAAGATTTACATTTATTTCAAATTTTCCACACCAAAATAAAAATAGGCAAAAAATAAGCATCAGTGCATTTTTTTTTTATTCAACCGTGTAGCAAAACAAAAAAAAAGTCTAAACACCTCCTTCTATTGGGCTCAAAGCGCTGTTCCAAGTTACGATGTCCGTGAATACAAACAATCATTTATTGAATAATAATAAAAAATTAACAGTAAAAGAAGCAATTACATTTTCTGAACAATTATTTGAACAGCAGTTGGAACAAACACACACACTGTGGAGCAAGAGAGTGAAAAGCAGAGGATACATCGTAAGAGACATTAAAAGCTCATATACTATGAATATTGCAAGAATGCCTCAAAACAAAAATCCATAGTCAGAAAAGGCACACATAAGAAACATTGGGGGGTGGGGGTTGAAAAGGAAATATCAGCAAATATTGAACAGTTCATTTTTTTCCGTGATGTGTGCAAAAGCCCAATTTCAAGTTTTTTAACCGATTTTTACTTGAGTTTTAGTCGGTTTTGTACCAGTGTTCTACCACAGAATGTAATAAACCTTGTCTTGGCACTTTAAATGTTTGTTAATTTGTGACGATGGACCAACAAGTGATTTGAGTTCAGCAGAAAAAAGCAGTCAAGAGTGCCATGTTTATAGTTATTTGTTGTACTGTCTTATTGAAATGTATTGAAATGAGGCGAGGACATTTCTCTCAGAAAAGGAAGTAGAAAGTTACGTTTTTTTGCATAACAATATGCTGATTGGTTATAATATAGTTTTTTGATCCAGTATTTGTGCATCCCTAGAGTCTAGGCTATTTCTGCAACAAAGCATACTACTCTAAACCACACACGTTTAGCAAACAACCATTTAACCCGAAAATGCAACAATTTAACCCCCCAAAAAAACACATTAATTTATTTCAAATCATTGCGGGGGGGGGGGGGGGGGGGGGCTCTATAAACAGACTTTTGTGATAGCCCAAAAGGTTTGAACTCGAATTTGATAGAAAAACATTGATTTTTAAAAACATAAAATGTAAAACAAAAATGAAAAAAACAACAACCGTGGGAGAGCTAGATACGAGGAAGTTGTGTGGAACCAGCTCCAAACCAAGGAACACTTATGATGTAAGAGCACAGTTTGGTGCAGGTTAGCAACCCTTGAGCAGCACAACCTCTGATGAGATTTCAGGAGCGAATAGAAGATATGAGGAAAGAAAAACAGCCGTTGGTGAGCTCTGACCTTCCAGACTGGGACTGGGGTGTAGAGGTGGTCGTTTAGAGTGACTTACTCTTCTGGGTGGGGAAGGGACGGTGAGGACACAGAACACACAAACCCAACACGCGTTCAGGTGAGCACTCAGGCACCCATGGGCACACGCACGCACACGCTTATTTGAGCACACTGTGGCTATGAGCAATCTCGAATGACTTCACGACACACCATTCAACTGTACAGTGCAAATCTTTAGACGGATGAATGAAAAAAAGAAAAAAAAAAGTTAAGCGCAAGAAGGACCAATCAGAAGATCTGTTTTTTTGGACTAGTAAGGTTGATTTTGTACAGTTGATTATCCTTTCAAATGTCGTTAGTTTTTTTTCCCATGAGGCCAGAAGGCTGGGGAAAACAACTGTTCATTGTTGGGGGGGGATTTAGCATCAAGTAGATAATAGAAAAGAAAAAGCATACTTCACACCATTGGTTATTCTACCGTTAAGATTAACTTTTTTGCTTTAATACCCTTCATCAAAAATAGCTCTAAAAGTATTTAAAATATGGTGGTCAATGAACAGTGGAACATTTTAAAGTTGATAAAAAAAATCTCAATGAATTGTGGGAAATGTGGTTTCACTCCGAGGACACCAACTACAATGCCCTCCAAACAGTTGATCCCGGCCGTTTAAATAAAAATAAAAAAAGGCAAATTTTTTACTGGTGGACCCAAAGGTCATCAGACGAGAAAGGGAAGCTTCCCAGGAGCCTTAGCGTTGGCTCTTTCAGGGCGCCACAACCGATCGATGGCGGGGGGCGGGGGGGGGATCACCTTGGCACACTGCGCCAGTAAGCTACCTCACGGATGTGATGGGGAATCAATTTGGACTACAAACTAAGGAGGAGGAGGAGGAGGCCTGAAAAGTGGACAAATAAAATAAAATAACATGAATCCTGTACGTTCCCGGGCCGTCTCGGCCTCTCGTCCCACAAGGCTTGAAGGTCTGCTCGGTTCTCCACTTCACCAGCTCAGACTTTAGTTCAGTATCTTTTTCAAACCCGGACTCCTGAAGTAGATCCGGTTGCTAGGACACCGGTTCCGGGGGATAACCCGGTGGGGGCATGTCACCGGAAAAGAGGAGTTCCAAAGTTTGGCTCTCTACGTTGATTAAGAGCGCATTGTTCCTTCTCCGTGCCGTCGCCGTTCCTTCACCACTCTGCGTCTCCGATCGCCTTGGAGAACACATAGTCTTTGCCGTTGAGGTTCATGATTCCATCCTTCAGGTGGAACTTCCACTTGTTCTTGCTTCTGTGGATCTGGGGGGGGGGGGGGAATGGTGTGGGGTTAGAGGTGGATACACACACCCGTGACTAGGGATGTAACGGGATGAAAATTTAACCTCACGGTTATTATGACCAAAATTATCACGGTTTTCGGTATTACCGCGGTATTTTTAAAAGTGTGTTAAATATGTTCAAAAAGCACTGATAGGCCTACACAAACTGAAATAGTTTCAAAAAGTGTAACAGTGTTTATTATATTTCAAAAATATACGGTCAATCGAATTGGATTTTGCGTCCTGCGCTCGAGATCTTTTCCCGGGGGCCGTGAGCCAGAAGTAGAAGGAGACGGTAGTCGTGTTGTTGTCATGGTGTCGCCATAGACATATAAAGAATTCTTATTTCTTTATAAATATAAATATATGGTTGTCGCCGTCGGAAAATGAGAAACGGCAATTTATTTAAAAAGGTGGCGCGGAAGATGTCCTGCCAATGTAGACTAGTTACCCCCTGTGTATCATCAGTGTATCATCATCAACACGCATTCAGTACACACTATGCTTCGATATCACCCAAGGCTGAATTAAAAGTACATGTTTTTCTAAATGTTACTCATCAACAAGGTTTTAAAGTACTAACTTCGATCTTTATTCATTCATTGCGCCGCAGCCGAACTGACGGGGATATTCTCTGATATTATGAATCTTAAAGACTGCGTCGGTAAGTAAAGACTTATAGTGGGGGTTATCTCGCCCATGGTGGAGAAGGAATTGGGGGAAAGGAGCTTTGGCTTTGACTCTCTGTCCAGATTGAACCATGACATGGAAGAGAAAGCGATTGTTGCCGTATGCGCGAACAAGATGTTTTCAGTAGACAGCTGTCAGTTCACTTCGGGTCCATATCATTTCTCCAACGCTCCATTGTTCCGACCTGTCGGTCGTATGTGGACTCCTCCACCGGCAGAGCCAGCTCCCCCGGCTGAACTCCTCCGGCTGCTCTGCTGCCAGCGGAGGAGTCCGCATACGACAAGAGGTCTACACAGTGCGCCTGCGCGGCAACTTCTGGAGACTCGGATGAAGCGCTAAGGATTAAACACACGGTTTCCACACCGCGGGCGTGGTTATCCACCGAGATAATAATTTTATTTGAACATTTTTACCGGGGTTTACCGTTACACTGGTAACCGTTACATCCCTACCCGTGACTAAATTCCAACAACGTGCGTTTCCGTGATGTGTTGAAGGACAGCTTGGTCTGACGCTCTACATGAGCATCTAGTGTATGAACCATTAAAAGGTGACATATTATACCACCAGGTGTGGGATATCTGTAATACATCTAGGTGGACACGCCCACTAATCACACTCACACCTGGTGGTATAATGGGTCACCTTTAACCACTCGAGATTGGATAACTCAAAGCAAGGGGTGGATCACAAAGCATTGTACAAGCCTGGAGAAGCAGTCAAATTAACAATATGGATTTAGTATGGATTTCTTTCTCCACTTGGTGTGTGCGGGCAGGTAACGCGTACCTGGGATTGAGTGTTTTGACCATCTCTTTAAAGCCCTTTCTATCAACATTTTGAAAGGGAACCATGTCCTTACACAGGTAAACAGTGACAGCGTTTGTTATCTCGTTCCACTGCTGGCTTTTTTGTCGTACGGACTGGCTTTGGAAAATGCCTGCGGAAGCGATGTCTGAGATGCAGAGACAGCTTCACACTACCGCGTCTGTCTCGTACGGTGTGGAATAAGAGCTTGTGAAGGGACTATTGCGCAGGCTGCGTGCCTGCGTGTTTGCGCAATAGCATACTGCCTGAGAAGGCAGTATCGCTGTCAAATCTGTCCCTGGGAAAAGTAACGTTGCGCCGAATTGAAAAAGGAACTACGTTTCGTTACCATATTTTCAGTAGTTTCGCGTAACTTTACTTTTCACATGAAAAATAAGTTACGTTACTGTATTTACATTACTTACTTTGCGTTACACACAACACTGTCTACCGGTCACACGGTATGGTCAAAATCCATATTGTAGCACAAATTCACATGTACTTTCTATACCGTTTATACCGTACACGTGTGAGGATGTAAAAGTTTGACTGCTTCAGGAACATACATCTTGATTTAAGAACATAAGGTTTTGTGTCATGGGTGACCGTTACCACATGACGCTTGTAGTACATAATACTTTGGGCAACCCTCACTAGTATTTGCACTTGATAAATGACTCCGTTACTGGTGCAGGCTTGAGTGGTTCTTACCTTGTCGTACTGGCACACAACTACATTCTCTGTGTCAAACAGCTCCTGGTCCTCCTCGTCGCTAACATCGTCTTCACTGTTCAGCGGCTCCTGAGAGGAGCGGGGGGGAGGGGGGAGAGAGATGGTCATCAGCCCCACAGTCTGTCTGTACACTTCAATATCTACCAATCTGTATACACATGCATCAAAAGGTTTTGTTTTGGCCAACCGGGTGGCAGTCACATGGTCCTGTACCTCCTCCACCTGCCCGTCCTCCCCACCGTCCTTTTCCTTCTCCTCCTCTTCGTCCTCATCGTACTCCTCTTCTTCCTCCTCGTCTTCCTCCGAGGAGGTGTCCCCCGGCCCGTCCACCTGCAGCATCATGGGTGGCTGCTGGGGCTGCTGCTGCTGCTGCTGCTGCTGCTGCTGGGTGACCTGAGCTACCGCCCCCTGCACCTGCTGGACCTGCTGCACCTGCTGGACTTGCTGGACCTGCTGCACCTGCTGGATCTGCTGCACCTGCTGGATCTGCTGCACCTGTCCCGTGGGCACCTGGCCCGGCTGGGAGGCCATCGCCTGCATCACCTGGCAGAGAGGAGGACATCGTGAGAACATGGTTTGATGTGAAGAAAGGAAGGAAGAAAGAAAGAGAGTGTAGACTATAAAATAAACAACCAAAAATTGTGTCCCCTCCATATGATTCTCCGCCGTTGACAGCGTTGCTTTCAGGCGCATGTGATTGACACACAAGAAGTTCAGACATGAACCGGGAGCCTTCTCAAGTGTAAAGTGGCTCATATAGAGGCAGGCGCAGTTAACCCGGGACAAATGCTCTCACAGCACATTTTACTCACTTTTAGCGGACGGATGGCTAAGCATTACTAACAACCTCACCTTTTCTTCTGCGTTGTTTTTAATATTTAATATTTTAATATGATATGAATGCCTATATCCAGTACCTGCTGGTTGCCCTGGACCTTGTTCCCAGGGGCTAGGACCAGCTGCTGGGGCTGGATGATGACACCCGTCTGCTGGGGTAGACCTCCCTGCATCGGAGCGAGGACCTGGGCACACGGACCACAAGGAAGACTTAACATTCACCTTTGAGCTCACAGTGGCTCCGCACCCTGGAGGGTACAGAGAACAGTCTATTGAACTGGTGCGCTGTGAAGACATATTCGGTGGACTTAGATATCTTCATCTTTTGCATTTTTTATTGACTTATCTAAACTAAAAGTGGTGAGTGATAAGGGCGGGTCATTGTGTAATGAGGATCACTTTGATCATGAGCATCCCTCCCCGTATGTAATCCTGGGTTGGTGTGCATGCATCAGGACGGTGTTCAGGATGGCAGTGGAGACAAACGACGAGAAACACAATAAAAGCAACAACAACTGCATTCCTGTGCTTGCATTGTACACTTCTTTGGAAAAAGTAATCTTCTACACAATTATGAATCGAGGTAAAACAGAGCAATACCATTCGGGCTCTGCTCTCGTTAGAGTAATAAACAAAACGCTGATTTGCATATAAACAACTATTCAAATGAGGCCGTTGCATACTGATTCTGTTGACAGCCATTAAAACCTAGTCCCGTGAAATGGAGTTCACTTCCAGCTTTTATTTTCACACTATTTTTTAAATATGAAATGTAAATGTATCAGTTCTCCGTGTTGTGGCACATAGCACTGAAGTTTGTATTCACTAACTGAAAATATAAGGCATGATTAATTAAATACAACTCTTTAGCTCCCCCTACAGTGACCAGATACAAATTACACCTCCACCAGCATGCTTTCTCCCTCCACCCAGACACACTGGAAGAGCCACCCAACACCTAAATCTGTCCCTACAGTTGACCGACAGTAACCTCCTGATAAAGACAAATGAGTGACCCCTGTTTGGTGTTGCTCAAAGTAGCAGTCAATGCTTTGCAGGGGACAAATGAAAGACATGCGACATGGGAAAGATTACATGCGTTCTAAAGTCCGTTCACAAATAAAACTTTGGATCATTAACGGATGTCTAACTTTCAGAAATGATTTCATCCACTTCTCTTCTTTCCCTGCCTCCCCCCACCATCACTCACATACTCTGCCTGTAGTCAATAAAGCTTAAACAGACTTTTTTTAAAGCAAGCCTGAGAACATAGTGGCTGGGCATGCATCGCTGATGAAGTAGTCTCGTCTTGCTCAAATTAACTTGTAAAGCCTTTACATCGGTTCAGAGTGCCGACAGCTCTCTCTGTCAGCCGTGAGGACAGCCCAGACAACAGCCTAACCTTTCCCTGTTCCCTGAACACACTCCAGGCCCCGAAATAAATCAACACGTTCCAAATTTGCATTTAAAACTTTAAACCCAGAAACCTTAATCCCTACTAAGCTGCAAATAACTGCCCTCCTTTAAGACTCATTGCTTCCCAGGGGCTTCATGTGAACACCACACCATAATCACCCCATGTATCCCTCCACCCCCACCAGAGCTCCAGAGAGGCTGGCTGTGCTGTACGAGACCGGGGAGAGGGGGGAGGAGGAGAAGAAGGAGGAGAGGGAGATGGGGGGGGTTTCTTGACCTACCTGTGTGATGGGGCGTACCTGCTGAATGACAGGGGCCTGGACGCCGCCCGGCTGCATCTGCTGCTGCAGGAGGATCTGCTGCTGGGGCTGCTGGATGATGTACTGGGCTCCATTAGGGGCGCGCACCACCTGCAGGATCTGGCCTGATGGAGGCGGGGAGATTGTTGATTATTTGGGATTTATCACTACTGTAATAGCCCAGGTTGTAAGGGTGCATCCCTTGAGACAGACTTGAAAAGTCAATTGACTTTCTGTGTAGGAAGTGGTTGGATACGTTGTATATTATCCAAACACTTTCTGTGTAGAAGTGGAACCACTTAAGGGTACTTTACAGCCCTACATATTGGTGGCTGGCTACGATGGGGATCAAGATGCTCTGACCAAAATCTTAAAGGGGCAGCGTCAAGCCCAACTTCTGTTTCCAAGAGAACTGCATAAATGTGCATGTCGTGACAGAAATCACAATCTGCAACATCGACTCTGTGTACACAAAAACAATTGCGGAATAGCTGGACCGCTGACATCGGGATTTGAGTCCGCCATTGTCCGGATTGGGAAAACTCAATAGTCAAACTTTTCTGTGATTAATTTCACGAAAATGGATTTGATGTTGCAGATGAGTCCGCTGAAGCAGTACTCTGATACTGGAAAATAGCTGAGCGTGGGAAACACCATTGAACAACGATGGGAGCGCAATAGGACGGGCTGGTGTGTCTTACCTTGGCTGGTGATGAGCTGCTGGTAAGGGGTGACTCCAGTGGGCAGAGCAAGGGTTGCTGCAGTCGCTGCTGCACTCTAGTGGAGGAACAGGGAACAGACAGGTTTACACACGTCCTCACCCTACCGGTTTGATTTATCCTAATCTGAATTCTGGTCCTGTATGGCTCTTTTATGTGCAATGAAGATCCAATTAAAGGCGAATCCATAAATATATATTTCAGCACGGTTTTTATAAGCTGTGTTAACATAAGGCATGAATGAATAAATCGCTGTTTGTTTAAGCATAAGAAAAAACTATCACTATCAGGAAAAGAGTTCCCTCGGTTTGAGCTTGAAGTGGACTTTTTAAAACACAAAGTACTGTGTGGGAACACGAAAGTGAATAAAGCAGATGGGCTTTTGCATGTCATCGACGACCAGATGTGAATTCTGACTTCCACAGATGGCGCGTTGAAGTGGAAAAACGTACGGGCAAAGACAAAAGCAACGAAACATTAATACGCTTCACGGCCGTGTGCGTGTGTGCGCAAGTACGGAGAGGAGGAAAATGAATGTTCCGTCTGTGTGTCTGCGATGAGACAGTAAAGCCTTGTTCACACTCTTGTCTATATCTGTGCAGTAATCCTCTTTAAAACTTTAAGTCTTGTGTGAGGTTCATCATTTCTTAAAGACTCCACTCCCCCCAGCACACATTTTCCACCATAATCCCCCCCCCCCGCCCCAGGAAAACTTTACACAAACGTCACCGCGGAACAGCATCTCACTTGCACAATATGACATGTACAACGTTATGTTAGTACAGGACACAGTGTAAGCAGGGGGGGAGGGGGGGAATGTGATTAAATCCTAATTTCCCATCTGAGATTAATAAAGTAAATCTCACTTTATCCCGTATGATACGATAGGGAAGCGCCAGGAGTGACAAAACGTGCTTGTTCAGCTGTCGGGAAAGTGAACCGGACCAGATTTCTAACCCAACGTATTTCTATGTCAAATGACTTAATGACATCTCAAGGCTCTGTTGCGCATGGTGAATGGAGTGAAACCGTGAATATGAAACCTGAGTGGCATTTAGCTCACCATGCCGGTAGCACTCATATGCTGGAGGATCTTGGGATCCTGAACAATGACTTGCTGCTGGGGAGCTGTAGGCACAGAGAGAAAGACAACAATAATACATGATCAATATATGATGATCAGCTCAAAACATTCACGAGCACTCATGCGGTGCAACAGATAAAAATTACAGTTGGCCTAAGGCAGTTGTAACATGAAGGTACTTCTAAATAAAAACCTAAATAAATAAAAACATTAAATCATTTCTACAATCTCTTCTACAGGTTAAATTCCCTGCCGTCATGCATCTTTTGCAATCCCCCCCACACTCCATCACTCAGACATGATTCTACGTTGCCATGGAAACCAACCATCAATCTCGTCTGGCCGGTTGGTCGCTGTGTTGCTAGCGTGGTTGGGATAGGGGGTGGGGCAGGTCGTGGACTGAGAACCTCGGAACCAGACTTGAGTGGATAGAGCGGCATGGGCAGGCAGGGGACGTTGCGTTTGGTGGGTAGGGTTGAGTGCGTAGGGCTTTGGACCGACTAGCACGGGTATATAGGTAGGTGAGGTTATTACTATGACGAACCATTGTAGGTGTGTGGGTTGAGTTTGTTAGGGTGGGTAGGCAAGTAGGATCGTACGATGACAAAAAACAATAACAGCGATTATTTTGCCCAATGTTGTGATTATTAATTGTGATTAACAAATTATCTATATCGAATTTGATATACATGAGATACATTTCTCCCCTTCATAAATTGAGCGGTAGTGAGCCCTGCGTGGTAGGGCTGTGACTATGGAGCTGTGGTCTGCCTCGCATCAGTAGGTCTGACGACTGACTAATATGGGTGGGTGGGTTGACCAATAGGGCTGTGGTCTGCCGAGCATCAGTAGGTCTGACAACTGACTAGTATGGGTGGGTGGGTGGAGTTGACCGGTAGGGCTGTGGTCCGACTGGAATGGGAGTCTGGGTTGGAGGGAGCGGTGGGTGGGGTGTAGCACTGTGTACTGACCTTGCTGCTGCAGCGGCTGGAGCATGTGCTTGGCGGCGGCAGGCTGGGAGACCTGCTGGGCCTGCTGAGCCTGCTGCGTGGCCTGCAGCGCCGCCTGCTCCTCCGTGTGGAAGCCCTCCACCGCCTTGGACTGCATCAGCTTGTTCTCCCATAGCTGGGGGCGGAGCCAATGGGGGCGGACACAGCATAGGAGAGGAGCGTGTGAGGGACAAGGAGACGAGGATGTACAAAACCGCAGGCGCCTCAATAACAGGAACACCCTCCCTGGAAGTCGGCTGGCCGTAAACACTACAATGGTGTCACATTTAAGACAGGATGTTTGTGGACCATGGCATTTAGTGGTCAACAGCGTACCATACCAAGCAGTATTTACTGCCATTCACGTTGGAAGATGAGGGAAAACATAGCCCTTGAATGTTGTTATGAACACATTCAACAGTGCTCTATGAATCCGCTTCCATATATATAGTTTCAAAACAATAGCATCGATGCACCAGTGAACATATGCACACTGCACTATACTAAGCGAACACTAATCACTTAGAGATTAGTAGTATTTTGCTTATGGCTACAAATCGTTAGGCGGTCTGTTCGTATATGCGCAACCTTCATGAGACCTTCCAAAATATCTCTGCCTCATTTGTTAATCGCTTGGATGAAGGGTAATCTAGACTGCTTTGTGCCTGCTAAATGACTAAATGTCTGTGTGACTGCAAGTGTGTTTATGATTGTGACAGCAGAAGGGGGGGAGCGGGTCAAGTAGATTTACCGTTTTCAATTCCAGCAACACCTGTTCGTCCACCCCCTCATCCAGGAACAGCTCTCTCACCTCGTTGATCACATCCTCGATCACGCCCCGATACAGTTTAGGCTGAGGAGGATTAGGGCAGAGAAAAGACACACATTCGATCAAACTGAAATTGAATGAGAAAAGAGAGTACTTACCCGTTGCGAAGGAAATCTGGTATTAATCAATATTACATACACACTATGCTACGCATTTATACATATTGTATTACAATATTATATGCAGTTCGGAAACAGGCCTTTACACACAATTTTGATCTCTTCAGTTTTTCTTTCTAATCTACATCAATGAACTACGAGATGCAATATTAGGTATATTTATAAACAATTATTTTATATTTTGTAATAAAACGATACTGGCTAATGGTTATAGAACGAGGAATAACAGCTCCCATCACATTCGATTAAATCGAACTGCATGCATTAGTTGCGACGTGCTCATGTTAATGTACAGGCGGCCTGTTGGCAATAAACTAAAGCGAATCCACGCATAAAGCCAACATTTCGGTGCGCGCTTTGCATTGCACAACCAACATAGGCGACACACAATCCGCGGGACTGCATTTGTCAGCGGCATCGGCGCTCTAACCCTCCCCCTCGGTGCTCCTGCACTATTTAAGGCCGTCTGTCGTTTATATGGAGAGCCCGTGACGTAGCGCCGAGTAGCACCTTCCCATCCCAGCCAGTCTATATTAGAGAGCCAATATGGCCGTATATAACCAGCGCGCCGAGGGGAGGAGGGCCAGAACCGGAGAGCTGCGCGAGGAGGCCATTTTACGGGGCGGCAAACGGACCGGTCGTCGCGTACATAATGTACAAATACGGGGCGATGGTGGCGGCTATTTGGATATTTTTTAGGCTATTATGGGTGATAAGGTTTAACTCTTTATGATCGTAATGCTAGGGGCAGTTTATCGTTGGAGTGAAATGGGTAAATAGCGTGGAAAAGCCCGCTGAACCAGCCGTCTGCTCATGGAATGGTGGACAATGAGGTGCTCTGCGAAGCGACTGACATTGCCGAAACGACTGCTGAAAACCATTTCCAGAAATTATTTATTTGCAGTGAATGAAAATGTGCTTGACGTACATCTGGAGAATCGTGTTAGTTAATCTAATCGATTTCGCCAATTGAACTTACTCTTGACAACTTGCTGCCTCTTCTAAAAAAAAAGAGAAAGCAATGACAAGCTGGATATGCAAGACTGAACACTTGGTCCCATTTGTTGCAAATCAACTAACAAGAGACTATGAAAAGCTTCAATCGAAAACACTTACTCAATATCCAAAGTGGATTTCAAATGGTCTACATACCTTATATTTCTGATCTTTTTTTTTTTAAGTAAATGTCGAATTGGTTGAACATGTTTTAATCACGCTTATTTTAGATGTCAAAGTGTTCGAAAGTGTACGTCCCTACTACTTCACAATAAAAGAAGGTCCTCCACAGTTTTTCAGTACAACTTTTACCCCCAATCCTCCCACTGTCCTTAGAGATTGATCCTTACCACTGGGTTCGAGTTAGCCGAGCTCGCCATTATACGCGTAGTGTAAAAACCACACAAGAAATAGGCGAGAAATAAGAGCCAAAAATAACAAAAATACTTTAAAACAACTGGGAACGGTGTCTAAAAGTAGCCGGCATCACTTTTTGTAAATAAAACACAGTTTTAGTCGGTCTTATTTACAATCCCGGGCCGAGTTCCCAGCCGTCCTTCGTCTGTCGACGTCCTCCTTTATATACTGAGCTATGGCGCTGCGAGTGCGCGAGACATAGGGCAGGGACAACCAACGGGCAACGCGAGACTTGGTGCGGGAATTGTTGTAACGTAAGACTCACTCGCTGGGAAATGTAGTTTATATGCAAACAACCTCATAGAATACCTTTATATTTCAAATTATGCGAAACTATGCGGTTTTGTTTTAGATGATACACATAGGTTAAGGTTTCAACATAGATCTAACTGCCAAATACAGGCCTACTACTCTTCTGTCTGACAAGAGCTTTCGTTTTAAAATCCCTTAAATATCCTTTAGAATATTGTGTTCAAATATCTAAGTCTAGTTATATTTATCTGAGCCGTGGGGCTGTTCCTCTACGATGTGTTGGGTAGCCTATATATACATATATACAGCGTTCAGTTCAGTGTAGTAACTTAGTGGTGCCAGAAGAGGGCGATCACATCCCACAGGAAATACAGTGGAACAAAAACATTAGAAAATATATTTTTGTTTCCCCTCTATGGCGTGGATAGTAGGTCATATTTATCTCCATGTATAAGAAAACTAGTAAATCATAACACATACTTGAATAATTGCACAGGCTATGCCCATTGTCTGTCCCAAATGCACCGTCAAAAATGTCAAAGGAACATTTCCATAAAGTCTTTGTAATAAATTAAAGCTGACAGGCGAATGCGACTGCCACTTCTGTCTCCATGGAAACTTGCCTCCGTGGATTTGAATGATATTGACCATAGAACCACTGCGCCTTGCATCAAATTGATTAATGCGACTCTCTAAAATGTTATGTATGTGTCACCACCAGCAAAATAATTTAATTTCAGTTATTGACAGGAATTGAAAGGCCCACCTGACATTATATTAATGCGCAATTCGCGCATAACCTAATTTCCAGTCCAAGTGGAGCACAACACAAAACAGAAGGTAGGCTATGAATTATAGTTGTGACATAAAGTTTTTTCTATGTAGGCCTACTATATTTGCCTATACATCTATATTCAAAAAACAAAAGCCCGTAACATCAATTATATCGTGTACTCACACACGCACGCACATATAAACTGTACCCCCCCCCCCCCCCCCCCCCCCTAAAGATGCACAGAATACACACTTTCCTCTCCTCCCTTCCTTTCTTTGCCGTAGTTGCATAGCAACAGAGGAGCCGCTGCGAGCTCCAGTGGTGCTGGTGGTGGGAGCTCGCGCTGATTAAGCCTGTCTTGGCTTCAATTATGAATGGACTTCCAGCGACGCGCGCGTCTCAAAATGGCAACGCGCAGACTGATAAGGCATTAACAAACTCTCCAGTGCACCTATCTTGTTTACCACTTTCCCGAGGGCAAAGAGTCTACTCGCTGTGACTTTCATCAGGAGCGTTTGGACGGAAATGATTAGAGCAACTGAATTATTAAAGTCATAGGAAAAATAGCCGATAAAAGCCCTTGTTGATGGGAATGCGTAAGGTTAATGGTTGGGGTCAAGCTTTGAAAATAAACTGATGACCACGCATGTCTTAGAAACTCAATTCTTTGCCATTATATGGAGGTAACAATGTCTTTGACCTTTTGATATTGACTTGTGGTCTGGTATAGCTTTGAGCCAATATGCAGGGTTCGTTTAAGATGCCTGTGTGTGTGTGTGTGTGTGTGTGTGTGTGTGTGTGTGTGTGTGTGTGTGTCTGTGTGTGGTGTGTGTGTGTGTGTGTGTCTGTGTGTGGTGTGTGTGTGTGTGTGTGTGTGTGTGTGTGTGTGTGTGTGTGTGTGTGTGTGTTTCAGGAACATATGAGCAAACCTAATTTTACAACTTATATATTTTTTTATTATTGCAACCAACTGGAAGACAATACATCACATGAACATCATTGTAGTTTTTTTCAGAAAAATGAAAAAACAAAAGAAAACAAACCCCACATTTATTCATTTTTTGCCACGTTTTTTTGGACAATGTTGATATTTACATAGATGACATTGTTTGAAATCGTTCTTTGGCAATGTGATTGCACAAAAAGGATAGAATCCAACATTTACTGAGAGAAAAACTTGATGTCTGGGCGCATTCATGCCTCACTTCGTCAAGGACCAATGATAGTGTTGTGTTTTGACATCTCTAACCTATGGCTTTCAGTACCCATCTTACGTTGTCTCCGAAAGAAAAGAAAAAAAGAATGGCAGTATTGTAGATTGAGAACAAAACACGGGGGGGAAAAAAGGAAAACGCAAAAATAATAAAATAACAAAGAAACAGTTGGCAACCGATTTGTAGAATGCTGCACAATCTGATTGGCAGGTTTTAAAATAAAGTAATCACTGAGTGGCTTTCAGGCAGGGACGTGGAGTATTCTCTCTCTCTTCTATTTCCCACTTTCTTTATGTTGATCTGTTTATCCAACAGACAGTTATGGATCGGGTTCACTTGTGGGCTGAGAACATAGAGGGGACATAAAGCATTGCAACGCTACCGGCTAAAAGTAACACACACACACACACACACACACACACACACGCACACACACACACACTCACTCACTTACACACGTACACACATACACCCACACACACCTTGACATGCCCCTTGCCAGCACATGACAAGACAGTATTAGTCACCACTAAACAGTGCATGGTCGGCGGAAAACACACAATGGCTGCTTGACCTGGGATGCAGGGGGCGGGGGGTGTAAAGACACTAGACAGAGGAGGGAAGCCATTCAACATGGGACACTGACAGTGTCAGCATCCTACAGACACCTTTGTTATTGTGGGTCTCATGGATAGCGAGTGACGCATGTTACAGGTGGTAAAGGACTGTACCAAGGCGGGACAGGACATGCTGGGGTCGTGGATGCTAGTGCCAGAGGAGGACTGTACCAACTGGGACAGGGCATGCAAGGGCGGTAGGAGGTCTGCATCTGCGTCCCTATAGCATCTGCTCAGCTCAGAACAGGTTCAGTCTCTTTCCCTACTCGGGCACCAAGGTCGTTTCACCACAATATCACTTCTTTATCCACGGCCACTGCCTTTGTTCTGTAAGTGGTCTTCTGAAAAGGGGGGACATTTTTATTATTATGTTATACTGCCGGCACAGAGGGAGGGGGGGGTTGAAACGTATCCATTTTGACAGCGGGGGCCTAACTACAGCTCCTCTGCATTTTAAACGTAGTGCGTTTTCAATTACTAGAGCTACGACACATAAAAATCGAGCGGACCATGTGACCTTTAACAGAGCCACTGGACATGGCGAGCCGATCAACGTGTGCAGTAAATTGTGTTGTAAATGTTTTAAATGGCCACACAGGAAATCATATGTTAAAAAATTTCTGGCATCAATAAGACATAAAACCTATCCTTTTCTTAAAAGTCATTTCTCTCATCTTTCCTTTTTGCTCTTCTTTCTGTTTCAGATTCTTTTTTTCTTTCCGGAAGCCTTTTTTTCTCCCAGGAGACGACGGAGAGTTTGTCTCGAACGTCAAAAGTTTCATACATTGACACTGAATGAAGCTGGCAGTAAATTAAAGACAATTGTACATTTTACATAAAGTAGGAAAAAAAAATGATGACAACCACGACGACAATACTGTTATAAATAAAAGACAAGAAATGTCGGTGACATTTCAGCGACGTGACAACAGAGGTATTTAGGACGGGCAGGCAAGCAGGCACAATGTTAAAAAGTTACATTTGCTCATGTTAAACCTCTACATAAATAACACTATTGCATTCCTGTAATACTACCCAGGCGGAGACCTTTGCTGTGCATTGCCAATAGTTGTACAATTATCGTTACTTGACAGTGTTAGTATTTTGATACTAACCTTTTGTTTGTGTTGTATTAGTTAACAGATGACCATAAGCATGCCACCTCTTAAAAAACAGGTAAACGCTCCCCCAAAAACACCCAGCTTTAACCCTGGTTTAAGGCCCTGTTGCATTGTGGAACATTGTGCAGTCTGTAAAAGGGAAGCTCAAATTCTTCTGCAATGTTACTATTCAATGTAATTCAACAAGTTGTGGAAGTGTCGGATATCAGGCTTTAAACCAAACCAAACTCAATTTAGGCACTTTGCAACGTACTACTGTTTATTTTTGGGGTTCCGTTCTGTAATTCCTCATTCATTGAGGAACTGATGATTTATGACCACGCAACCATATTCATTTTGTTCTTTTTTCCCCACACCAAAATACCTAAATACCAATCTTCTGTGGATGCTAGTATTACAGGTATGCAATAGTCTATTTACATACACAAGTTCAAAAGCGAACAAGCTTACACTTTAAAGGGCATGTGTTTGGGGACAGGCTAACTCACACGTACACTAGACCAAGACCATATTTTTTTGAAGTAATGCAGGAATTGACACTGAAACACTATCGCTGTTCAGACGGAAGAAGTCTGAGCCAATGTCCAGGAGGTGACTGGGATGGCCTGGCCATGGCAACAAGAGGTGGCCTTAGCAACGAGAAATGAATAAAGCCCTGGAACGGTCGGGCTCTCCATTTCACAACGGTCTACACAAGCACCCCCTCCCTGAAAATGTGTCTTTGTAAGCCCATTCATAAAATACACATTAATAAAAAGACTCAACAAAAAAATCTGAATTAAACTTAAAACATAATTAAGGATATGACAATTGGCGGCAAAACATTTTTTTAAACTTTCCTCTAGGATTAAGGTTTATATGAAAATAAGTCATGCTTCATGCTAAATACATTGTTTATCTTACATGATCTTTGAATAAAAAACATTTGCTTTTTCATCTTATTTACAAGCACCCATGCAATGTAACTGAGAAAGTCCTGCAGGTCAAATTGCTTCAATTAAGAAAGGAAAAAAATAAAATATTTTCTAACCTTTTTACAAAGTCGTCCACCTGGGGAACAAATTGCTTATATCTTGATGAGCGTAGAGTAAAGTGTGGGGGGGCGGGGGGGGCGGGGCGGAGGTGAGGGGAAGGTAAACTTATGCAAAACACAAATCTAAACTCACATTTGGATGTAGTATATCAAGAGCAGCGGACAACATGGACAACGGGTGGACAGGGATGGTGCGGGCGGTGGCTACCGCCGCGCCGCTAAATGTCTACAAGGTCTATGAGGCGGGGAGAGTAAGATGAGGAAGGAAGTTCTCGGGATGTCATGTATATGAACAACACCAAGAGGATGACGATGGAGTTATTGGCTCTTACCCGGCACCTTGTCCATCTTTAGAATGATAAACATGACTATGTCAGTATCTTTTTTTTTTTTTTTCATTTTTTAATATTTTCTATAATATAACTATTTTAAATACTATGAGTGCTCTTGAAATAAAAACCATGTCTTCACCATTGTTGTTGTTGTTGTTTGTTTTTTGTGTTTTTTTTTTAAGTAAGTGACGTAAAATAACGTGAAGTGCATGGATATATCACATCGGGTTTTCACAATTATTCGGACAAGTAACTTCATTCGTGTTGCTCTATCTCTCGGACTCTCGGTTAAGTCTTGTGTTTTTTCCCCCCTCTTTTTTTATTTTCTTAGCTCTCCTATCGGCTACATGAAGCAACCTGGTCACTTATTCTTTGGCACATTCTCACATTTGTGCTCTTGGATCGGAAAGAGTGATGCTAGTGAGCAGCCAAGGACTGTTCTGTGTTCATATTGTAATATATATCTATAACTATATATATATATATATTCTCTTAATTTAATACAATTGTCTCATTGGCTGAGCCTCTTTGCTAGCATCACCGATTGCTACAGGTTTACACGCAGGAACGAACGACACATGACAAAAACGACCGTCTTTCTCGACGTATATATATATATATATATATATATATATATATATATATACTCACCGCAACGAGAATCCATTTTGATTTCCCTCTCCGACCCCCCCCCACCCCCTCCCAAAAATGTTGTGACAAGACATATTTTGTTTATGGCTTTCATCTCCTTTTTAAACAACAAAAACAACAAAGATGTGATGAGACGCGCGATCGTTAATGTTAGTGTTGCTGAACATGTAGGAAAACAGAGATTTTTCATATTGCCACAAATAAGTAGGATTCACCTAATGCCCTGCAGATAGTTAGAGAGGGAGATGAGAAACGTCCGTCGAGACTAATGCTTTAGCCACACCACCTGTAGGCCCGCGCCCGTGCACGTGAAACCTTGTGTGTGTGTGTGTGTGTGTGTGTGTGTGTGTGTGTGTCTCAGTCTGTGTGTGTGTGTCTCAGTCTGTGTGTGTGCGTGTGTGTGTGTGGCGGATTGACGCAACGTAATGTACTTCTAAAATAGGCGTGTTTCTCCATGTCCGTGCGCCTCCTCCTCCTCCTCCTCCTCCTCCTCCTCCTCCTCCTCCTCCTAGTTCCTCAGTGTCTCCTTCTGCTCCTTCTGGCCCTTGGCAGTGCGGTTCGTGATGTTGTTGAGGCAGGCGCGCACGCCCGCCAGGTGCAGCAGCGACCCCGCCGCCTCCTTCATCTCCTCGTCGTCGCTCTCCACCGGCACGGCCGCCGCCGTGGCCGCCCGCCGCTTCTTCAGCGGCAGCGTGTCGCCCGCCCCCCGCAGCCGGTTCTTAGTCCAGGGCAGGCTGCCGCCCGCCGCCGCACCCGGCGCCGCCGCCGCGCCGGCGCCCGGCCCCGAGCCGCGCCTCTGCGCCCGCAGCGGCTGCTGGGCGAGGAAGGTGGCGGTCGCCGCCGCCACGTGCAGGTCCAGCGGGATCTCCCGCGGCTCGGGCTTCACCTCCTCGGCGCCGATCTCCACGGCGATGATGTCGTCGTCGTCGTTGAAGTCGTCGTCCAGCGGGGAGCAGTGCGGGGAGGAGCCGCCCTCGTCCTGCGAGGAGGAGCAGGAGCGGCTGGGCGACTTGGCCGTGCTGTAGGTGTGGTCGTCCTGCGCGTCCTCGTCGCCCGACTGGCTGTCCTCGGCGCGGGCCGTGTAGTCGCCCAGCACCGACCTGGGGGCAGGGGGGGCGGGGCAGAGGTGGTTATTTATTCAACCAAACTATTTTAAACATCGTGAGTGCCCTTGAAATAGAAACATGTCCTCAGCCTTGCCTGGTGTGTGTGTGTGTGTGTGTGTGTGTGTCTGTGTGTGTGTGGGGGGAGTGTGTGTGTGTGTGTGTGTGTGTGTGTGTGTGTGTGTGTGGGGGGGGGGGGGGGGGGGTGGTGTGTGTGTGGTGCAGGGATTTGTCCAGTGATTTCAATATCTTAGTATATATCTTATATCTATCTTCACATAACTGGCATGCAAATAATGTTCCTCATGTGGGGTTGTATGTAGTTCATTGTGCATTTCATTGTATTTGATTGTATTATTTAATGAAGGTTACATGTAAAAAAACAAAACATCCCTATGGTCCAATCGCCTGTATTGTAGCTTATAATTCTCCAGTTACACTGTTTCGTTTTGTATACAGAATTTTATTTCTATTATCCACTGGGATGTTTGTTATGTTATGTCCATAGCGGTAAGCAGGACGCAAATGATGAGCAAAAAAAAAAAAGGGAGATGCTAATCCATTTCACCCAGATAACGTGCATAGTGACACAGTCATACCTCTGGAAGGCAAGATTATTTTCAATTTCAATTTCTTATAGCAAATAAGCCTAATTTACACCGACTTCTCTGTTAACAGAGAACCTGTTAACAGATCACCGTCCAAATCGGTCACACGTTGCGGGATTCGTTGCGGGTCACTTGGTAGTGTCACATTTATCTGTTACAGTATCATATGTACATGAATATTATCCTTTACAGTGTCGTATATATAAATGTTATCCTGTACGGTATCGTACATACATGAATATTATCCTTCAGTGTTGTATATATATATATATATATAAATGTTATCCTGTACAGTATCGTATGTACATGAATATTATCCTTTACAGTGTTGTATATATATATGAATGTTATCCTGTATAGTATTGTTTATATACATGAATGTCATCCTGTCTAGTATTGTTTATACACAAATGTTATCCCGTATAGTATTGCATATATGAATGTTAACTCAGTAAGGCATTAGCGCATGTAGTAGGTGTGTTCTGACATCATATAAATCAACTGGAATAGTTGGGCGGGGAGAGAGGGGGCTTTCCACCCCCCTCTCTCCCAGGGGATGATGTTCTTGCTCCGGGAAGGGAGAGGTAAAGGTGGTGGTGGTTGTGAGGCGGTGTTGGCATGGTAATATTCTTAAAGAAAAAAAGTATGCAACCATGGCGGTGTTCAAATATGCACAGCATATCTTCAGAGAGAGAAAGGGAGTGAGGGAGAGAGAGAGAGAGAGAGAGAGAGAGAGAGAGAGAGAGAGAGAGAGAGAGATGGCGAAAGAGAGTGAGAAGGGCAGAGAGAAGAGCGAGGGTAGGAGGGAGGGAGAGAGAGGGAGAGATGGAGAGGGAGACAAAGAGAGAGGGGGAGAGAGGGAGTGAGGGGAGAAGAGAGGGAGAGATAGAGAAGAGAGGGAGAGAGAAAGGGAGAGCGAGGAAGAGGGCGAGAGAGAAAGGCAGATGGAAGGTGCGAGAGGGAGCAAGGGGAGGAGAGAGGGAGCAAGGGGAGGAGAGAGGGAGCGCGAGGGAGAGACAGATGCGGAGGGGGGATGTTTAATGTATCACGCGGTGTGCCCCATCATGTTCCCAGGCAGATGTGATAGATGTACGTGTCCGTGCACGCTGCCTGTGTTCCGCCACCAGCCGAGAGGGCTTCCTGCTAACGCTAATAAAGTTTTGAGTATGTTTGGGAGTGTGTGTGTGTGTGTGTGTGTGTGTGTGTGTGTGTGTGAATGTGTGTGTGTGTGTGTGTGTGTGTGTGGATGCGTGTCCAGGTGTGTGTGCGTGTGTCCGCGCGTGTGTGCGTGTCTAAGTATGTGTGCAGGTGTGTGTCTGTGTGTGTGTGTGTGTGTGCGTGTGTGTGTCCATGCGTGTGTCCATACAGGGTATGTGTGCAAGTGTGTGTGTACGTGTGTTTCTGTGTTTGCAGGCATAACATAAACACACCTGGATTATATGTTCCAAATCAAAGGAAATGTCAAACACCTTTGTTTGACTTTCAAACTCAAAAAGACTTGACCATGCTACCTACACATGGTGTGTGTGTGTGTGTGTGTGCGTTTGTGTGTGTTTGTGTGCTTGGTGACTAGGTGTGCGATGTGTCTGTGTGTTCGAAGTGTGACTAGGAGACTTTTCTTTACGAGGTGCTTTGGGTGGATCTAAAAAAAAACAACCTAAACCAAGTAAACAGGGGTTGATATGGTCTGGGGTCATGGGGTCAAAGTTCACTGACCTTATGGTGGTGGTTCTGCTGCCGACGGGGCTCACGGGCAGGGGTCTTATTACGGGAAACAAACCCTGGTTCCTTACACGGGCGCCATTTTGGATCACACTTCGGGGAGCTAGAGAGAGAGAGAGAGAGACAGAAAGAGAGAGAGAAAGATAGAGAGTGAAAATAAAGAGAGAGAGAGGGAGAGAGAGGGGAGAGAAAAGTAGACACAGGCGTTACACAAAGTCTCGTCAGCAAAGGGCATAAAGTTCTAACGTAAATACGAGAGAGAGAGAGAGAGAGAGAGAGAGAGAGAGAGAGAGAGAGAGAGAGAGAGAGAGAGAGGGGGTGAAGGAAATGAGAACGAAAGGATAGAAAGGAGGAAGGGAAGGAAGGAAGGACGTGCCACAGTCCGATCTCGCCCCATGACCACAGGAGGCCCGGACGAGCACTCCACCGACCAGGGGGGGGGGGAGAAGGCCGACAGAGCAATATTGATGAGTGAGGCGAGGTTCAATTGAGCAGGAATGCGTCATAAACGAGTTAAGGCCGCTGCAAATCATTGAATTAGCAACGACCGCAGGGCCCGCTGAGTTCAGACGGCCGCCCTGGGCCCAGCCGCCGGGCCTGCAGCGGTGGGTGTGGAGGCCTGACGACACCATTGGCCTAAGGACCCACCGGCTTCAAACCAACTCACTGACTCACTGCCCTCCGCTGCACCTTTAACACAAACACTGAACCCTGCTGTAGAATCAGGCTCCTAGGAATTCGGTCAAGTTTCAAGTTTAAAAAAAATGCAAAAACGCATGAAGAGAGGCTTGTTATTTTACTGTTTAGACATGTCGCTGGCGTGTGTGTCTGTATCCTTGTATGCAGCTCTAAGATGGATTTGTTTGATAGTACTAATAATCTGAAATACTGTCTGCTGTTATTATTGCTGTTGTAGTGTTACAATGCTTCCAAACAGCTATGCAAACACAACAAGACCAATGCATTTAGCCGATGCTGTTGGCTGAAGTGACTTACATTGAATTTAGATCCATGTCATTAGGAGGAGATAGGGGTCATGTGGACATTGGGGGTCAAACAATCGATTTATTGATATACGCTCCTGACATAAAATCAGGAATTCATCTCCTGTTTCAGAACACGAGATGTTGAAGTAAAAATATCTGCAAAATTAGGAATTCTTCCGCGTGAGGGGAAAAGATTTTTCACGTGTGCAAATACTCAGCCAACTGCCCTAGATCCAGCAAGGCAGCCTAGGCCTGCATTAGTTTCCCGAGAGGGAAATTCCTACCACATATGTGTAATGTTCAGTACACCAGTGCGTTGTGTGATGGATTTCAGAAGCCGAACTGGAACACTCCGTACCGTGCCTGGTCAAACCTCCACCACGCTCAGGACTTCTGTTTACTCAGGAGTGAAGAAACACGAGTCAAACAATAGGAGAGGAGGAGGGGAGAGAGGGAGAGGACGGAAGACGAGAGAAGAGAGAAGAGATAGAAGAGAAAAGCGAGGAGAGAGGAGAGAAGGAGAGAGGAGAGAAGGAGAGGGAATGGAGAAACACAGAAAAAGAGGAGAGACGCAGAACGAGAACAAAAAAGAAGGAGAGAAAAGAAACACAGCGAAGGGAAAGAAAGGGAAGATGAGAACAGAACAGAGACGGAAAGTGGTGGAGAACGGAAGAGGTGATTGTTTACAAGTGCAAAAAGCCAAAGTTATTTAGGGCTGGCTGCTCACCACAGCCACTCACGCAAACAGCTGTCATCTTACGTTCTGGGCTCCTTGCAGATGGTGACCTGCCGTTAGCGATGTCTGAAGCTTAAAGTGTTTTCCAAATACAAAATGCTCATGAGCGACAAAGAAGCCCTCCATGCTACACACGCCATAGACGTGAGAAACTGTACGAGTTGTGCAGTGTAGTGTAATTTAAAAGCCGCGTGGGCTCAAGTTTTGTGGATTTGTGTACTGGGGAGTTTTTGCAGCGTTGTGCAGATTTGTGTAGTGTAGTCTAAAGTTGTGCGGCAAAGTGTAGAGTTGTGTCGCGTGGAGATGTGTAGTGTCAAGTGGTGTAGAGTAGAGTAGTGACGTCTAAACCTGTGTAAGGCAGTGCAAGAGTTGTGTCGTGTAGAGTTGTGTAGGCTACAGTTGTGTAGACTGGAGTTATGTAGAGCAGATCAGTCCATTCCAAACACGTGTTGCATAGTGTAGTACGAGTTGTGCCGTGCAGAGTCCTGTAGACTACAGTCGTGCAGAGAAGAGTTGTGCAGCGTACAGTTAGTGTAAAGCAGAGCAGCCCTTTGTGGCGTAGTAGGGGTTTAGTCGTGTAGGGTTGTATGGAGTGGTGCGCTGTACAGGAGCGCGTGTCCGTTTTGATGTAGTGACCAGACGTGGTTGGACCACTTCAAAGGCCCTGAGCAGATCAGAAGCAGTGGTTCTGATCTGTCGTGTGCGTAACCTGCAGTGTGAGCAGCAGCACCTTGGGGGTGGGGGGGGGGGGGCGGGGGGGGGCGGGGGGTGAAGCTACGACAGCGGAGACAGCCGTCAAGAGGAGCTGAAGTAGGCTGCTTCACCACATGATCTGGATCGGCAGTCTGTCCGCCTTCCTGCCTGCCCGCCCGCCTGCCTGTCTGTCTGTCTGTCTGTCTGTCTGTCTGTCTTCCTGCCTGCCCGCCGCCTGCCTGCCTGTCTGTCTGTCTGTCTGTCTGTCTTCCTGCCTGTCTGTCTGCCTGCCTGTCTGTATGGCAGCACGTGTGCCGGCCTGTCTGTCTGCCTGTCTGTATCTCTGCACGTCTGCCTGCCTGCCTGTCTGCCTGTCTGTCTTTCCACAGTAATCAGTTGTGCTTTCCATAACCTTATAAGTAAATCTCGGTGCACAGTACACTCTTTTGTAATCTTGATCACTGCATGCTGCCGTGCACGTGTGTTTGTGTGCTCTGTGTGTCTGTGCACGTGTCCATGTGTGTGTGTGTGTGTGCCTGTGTTTGTGTGTGTGTGTGTGTGTGTGTGTGTGTGTGTGTGTGTGTGTGTGTGTGTG